>NC_139639.1:15704099-15828297 GCF_964638095.1 Poromitra crassiceps
GATTTTTTGAAGCGTAAATGTAGTCGGTCAGAAAACAGTCAGAAAACACTTCAAAGATCATAAAAGTGCTGTTAATTTATGAAGATGATCTTGCTGAACAAAACCTCTAAGTATCGTACATTTTTGTTAGAAACAGACCTTATTTCAGTCATCTAATCAAAAACCCATTCAAAAAACACATCGACTTCCAGACGGGGGAACCCAGGGTGACTTCCAGGGTGACCCAGGGTGACTTCCGATATACAACATCATCCCTGCTCTACTCTACTTCAGACCATTCATGCAACCAGTCCAGTCCAACGATTTCATTTCACTCTGCTTGAATTATATAAGTCGACATGAGTGGTGTCGACTTGAAGCCTCTGGAAGTGATTGACTAGTAATCTCCCCACTGGCAATCCCTTTGCATGGATGCACCATGGATGACTAACAGCCTTAGGCAATCCGAGTGACTGACGGAAAATCCATGCTCCCCTCTCTGGGATGTCTTTTGGAAAAGGAAAGCTGGCTTTTGGAGCAAAATGTGATGCTGATTTGAGTGTGACTTCTATTATCTTTTACTTTGCTTATTTTTATATCTTCGAAATGTCTATTTTCTTATCGAATAGAGTGGAACAAATGTGCAGTTATCACGTCTTGCAGTGCATTTCTCACTGTGATTTTAGTGCAATACTGTAGTGTCTCTGCCTGTGGTGGTCTGACCATGTTTGTAATGTGGTGATGTGGCTGTGTGCACTTTTTGCCCAAGACAAATTTCCCCTAGGGCACAATAAAGTTGATCTCATCTCATCATCTCATGTCTTCTTTACCTTCCTCTATCTCTCTAAACACTCTCTGACACTCTTTTGCAGTCCCCGGTAATAAACCCAATACAGTATGAATCACTTAGGTGGAATCTGATGGCTATCAACAGAGTCTGTTCCTCTGTTCATTCCCTCTGTCCAAAACACAATCCACTATTCATTACACCATCATGTCCTAATTGCTCTCAAAGGTTCAGTGTGGCCCATAAAGATGAAAGGCAAATATTGGTACAATATTGCATGGAACTCAATGATCAGAACCAGGGTGAGCGGGTCACGGCCGGCGTGTGAGAGCATGTTGAGGAAGCGGCTGGTTCGTGAAATCAGCTAAACATGTTTTCATTTAAAAGGAATTGCTTTCTCCTGTAAGGAAAATGAAGGGGACGTGTGTGTGTGTGTGTGTGTGTGTGTGTGTGTGTGTGTGTGTGTGTGTGTGTGTGTGTGTGTGTGTGTGTGTGTGTGTGTGTGTGTGTGTGTGTGTGTGTGTGTGTGTGTGTGTGTGTGTGTGTGTGTGTGTGTGTGTGTGAGGTGCAGGGAGAATAGAGGAGTAGAGGAAGTAATCTCTTGCATTAGTGGTCAGGGGTCAGGGCTGCTGAATGCATCAGGAGTTATGGGGGGGGGGGGGGGGGGTTACTGCAGGACATTTGGATGGAGGGGACGGGGGGGGGGGGGGGGGGGGGGGGGGGGACCGGGGTGGTGGTGGGGGGATCAACCACTGGGGCGTCCCGACCAACTGACCTGCTGGGTGAGCTGCTTGCCCCTGAGGAAGAAGCCCAGCAGGCAGCCAATGACCACGGCCAGCACAGACAGGATGAGCAGGCCGTTCTGCTTGCAGACGTTCTTCACCCGTCCCCACACTTCCTCCAGAGCCACCGCCATCCTCCACCACCTCCTCTGCTCCCCGGGCCTGTAGCTGCTGCTGCTGCGTGTCCCGGTCCCGGCAGTGACCTCACGCCCCCCGCCCCCCAGCAAACCAGCCCCCCTCCCCACCTATTCAGCCATATAGAGCCGGGCTCACAGCCAAACAGCTGCGGCGAGCAAGATACAGCGAGGCAGGGAGATGGATGGATGGATGGATGCAGAAGACAGACAGATGAAGGAGCGGGTGGGACAGATAGACGACACAGAGAAGAAACAGCTGAGGTGGGAAGGAGGGGAAATAATCAATGGGGGCAGAGAAAACAGGTGGAATCTGACGTCAGTTAGAAAATAAAGTAGAAGAGAGCCAGAGGTGGATGTCCAAATAGAGAGCACTTCAGAAGTTTGTTCCTCCTGCGAGCTGCGTCCTTGGTTATTCCACACAGCACACACACTTTCAGCTCTCTCTGTCTCTGTGTGTGTGTGTGTGTGTGTGTGTGTCTGTCTCTCTCCTCTCTCTCTCTCTCTCTCTGTCAGTCACCTCCCTCTCTCTCACGCTGCCCCCACCCCACCCCACCCCACACACACACACACACACACACACACACACACACACACACACACACACACACACACACACACACTCACACACACACACACACACACACACACACACACAGTTCTACGGGCGGCCAATAGGGGGCTCTGGGACAGCTGGCGGTATTGTCATCAGGGTTAATACTAGCGATCCTATTAGGCTGCGCCTGCGATGCATGACTGAGATGGATTAGAGAGCTCTCTGAACAATTGCACAGTGGATTGTTCCAGACCACGCCAAAAAAAAGAAAAGGGGGGGAGGGGGAAATTGCAGGTAACATTCAGGTGGTGTCTCGTCATAGACGCGTGGTCCAATGGGTCAGCATGGGGGAAATCCTCCAATTTCCCCCCACGGCCACGCACACACACACGTTACTGGAAGTAATGTGACCGACTATAATATAGTCGGTAGGGGGAAATTGCACCATACAGAACACAAACAGGTATTGTGATAGCAAATTATTGATTGAGTGCTTATTGATTGATTGCTTATGAACTATGGCCCTTCTAAGATGTATTTTGTGAACTATGTTCTTCATCATTGCAGAATATTGCTGTACAGGGAGAACATGTATCTTGCTTTGAGGGAATAGACTGGATTGTTATGTCTTGTGAACATCAGATTAACTATTGACGTCATGGAAATACTGTATACTGAGTTGGAGAGAGGTTGAAAGAAGTGGAAAAGTACTGCCCTCCAGGGTGGGGGGCGGGTGTCATGGTTTCAGTATATGATGTGTTGTAAACGATGATTCGGGGCTCCTGTCTGACAACGTGGTCGGGGAGACCTCTGTGCACAGATGTTAATCTAGAATAAAAACCTGCCTAAAAACACTTGAAACGGATATCTCATTATTGATGGATCAGCAGGGCATTTCAGCAATTTTGCCATCACAGTATGTCATTACAATCCTGATGAGTTATTGACTTATCACGCTTTGTACAAAATAGGCCTCCATTCACATTAGCATTCTGACTGCAGGTGGCGCGCAGAGATTGCACATCATGAAGACACAACTGCACACACACACACGCACGCACGCACGCACGCACGCACGCACACACACACACACACACACACACACACACACACACACACACACACACACACACAATGAAGTTTGTATACAGCTCAGTACAGGAGCACCACAGGGTTTGGTTTGAAGAGGTCACACTGCACACTGCACACTGTTGGTTCGGCAGCATAACCAGAAGGTTGAAGCAATCAGCCACAGTCACAGGTTCTCAGCAGGAGTGTGTGTGTGTGTGTGTGTGTGTGTGTGTGTGTGTGTGTGTTAGGGGTGTCAAAAATAATCGATTATACGATGCATCGCGATGCGGACGTGCACGATTCTGCATCGATTAACAAATATCAAAAATCGATTATTAAAAAAAAAAAAAAAAAAAAAAAAAAAATTATTATAATCAAATAAAATAGAATGTAAGTACATGCAGTTGTTTATTTTAATTATGGATCATAATACAATGCAATTCCAAATGCACTTTTATTTTAAAAGTAGCCACACAGTGAGAAAAAAGAAAGTGAGAAAAAATAAATCATGTATTGCGGAAAAAGTGATGCATCGATTTAAGATGCATCGCGATGCATCGTGATGCATCGTTTAATCGAATCGAATCGTTGACAGATGAATCGTAATCGAATCGAATCGGGAGGCCAGTGAAGATTCACAGCCCTAGTGTGTGTGTGTGTGTGTGTGTGTGTGTGCGTGCGTGTGTAACGGCGTTGTGTAGGTGGTACTTGCAGCAACCCATGTTAAGGGCTTGTCCAGGGGTGGATTCGAACTGCCGACCCTCGGCTTGGGAGTCCAGCATGTTAACCGCAACACCAAGAGAGCTAGCTCCCTTGGCGGAGCTGGTTAACATGCCTTTATACCTGGGGAGTGAGCATGGCCGTAACTAGCTATGAGGACGGGGAGGTCCGGACCTCCCCTAATATTTCAGAGGAAAAAAAAAAAAAAAAAAAAATTTTTTTTTATAAAACAATCTGCATGGAAAAGCATGAAAAACACGGGATCGCTTTTATTTTGAAACGAAAGGCAGGTCAGGCAGGAAGTCATCTGACGCTGCGTCCGCGGTAACTTGATTCCGAGAGAGCAGCAGCATGGTGGTGAGTGATGACTGTCTGTCTGCCTGGCGAGATAATTGAAGGTGAGCGAGCGAGTGAACAGTGAGCGAGTGAACGACAGACAGTGAGTGACACTGACAGATTTTTTAGCAACAACCAAGAAAGTAAGTGTCTAGTCTGTCTCTTAAGTAATGTTACCTGTGTGACACGTTGGGATGCTACTGGCTAATCATGCATGATGCCAATTGCAAAGCTCCCGAAGTCAGGTATGCAGGTGGCTATATGTATAGTCTCTTAAAACAGACTGTCTTATCTACATCCGGCAGATGCAGCTATATACAGTCTGTACTTCGTGGGGGAGAATCATGCACCAAACGGAAGAGGAAGTTGAAAGGCGGGACTTCCGCTCATTCGTCCAATCAGAATTTAACATTAGCTAACTAGCTGTATACTGCTGTAGCTATCGTTAGCTAACGCTGATTAGTAAGACGAACGATAAGCTCAGTAACGTTAGCAACTTACCTCATCACTTTCGTTTAACTCTGGAATAAGTGCACGTCTTGCACGAGGTTCCTCCAAGCCGCGGATACATCGTTTACGTCTATCAGGGTCTTATTTCACCGGTTTCGTCGGCGTAGCTTCCATGGTAATTCTAAAGCACTGCTAGCATTAGCAACCTGCATCGGTTTAAGTTTCCGGGGGGAACATATTTTTCGTGGACACGCGTGTCGTGATTGGTCAGATTCCGTCGAACTTCCTTCCGGTCTGAAGGTTTTTTTCACTACTTCCTTGTGCATGTTCTGGGGGTCTGACGTACAGACGGTATGGCGAGAGCATTTGAAAATTGCGGAAGCCAACTCGTCTGTTCTAAGAGACTACTATATGTATGGTTTCAGTTTCATGACCCAATAAGTAACGAAAAGAGGTGGTGTAAAGTTAAAAACAACATAATATATTTTATTTTATTTTTCAATCGTTCCTATCAGGAATAAATAAATGTCCCTCTGTATGTTTTTTTTATTATCGATGATGACTTTGTGTGTTGTGTACGGCTTGGGTTGTGTACCTGTGTTTGTAGGTGTCATTTTGATATGAATTTGGCTAAAACAGTTTGTGTTTGTTAGTTACAATTATGTTGACAGGAGAGCTGAGCAGGTGGTGACATGAAAGAGAATATACTGAATAATGACATCACAACAGTATAATCCTAATGTTGATTTAAAATGATATATTACTCTAAATATGGCTAAAAAAGGGGGGGAAAAACCCTCAAATTTTTTTCGGCGGCGCCCTTGCGGGCGCCACCGAATCCGCCTCCCCTTGCTGGACCTCCCCTATTTCGGAACCCTGGTTACGGCCCTGGGAGTGAGTTTAACCAATCCACTCGCTACCACTCGGGACTCACGAGGAATCCGCGCTGATTCAACTCGGTTACACGTGTGCGTGTGCCTGTGCGTGTGCCTGTGCGTGTGTGTGTGTTTCTCAGCTGGAGTGTGTGTAGGCGATGGGATGGAAACAAGGCAGGTGTAGATTAGGCTAGGACACATCACAGATTCCACTGCCAGACAGATGAAAAACACAATGCAATGCAGCACGTCACCTTTTCCATAAAGAAGGCTTTGATGCGTCTGCAGCACTGATGGAAAGTGCAGACTAATGGCCCATTTCCACCGCTGGTATCAACGCGGCCCCGCACAGCTCGTCTCGCTTTTTTGTCTCATTCCACCGATCAAAAACGTGGACAACCCGGGTTGATCGGGGTTGAGTCGTGCTGCTTTTGGTCCCTGCTCTGTTGAGGTTCTAGGGCTGTGGACCCGGTACTATATGGTGACGTGAAAACACTGCAGACGACTGATTGGTCAGGCAGAATCGTGTTTACTGTAGGCATCTACTGTCAATGCTGGATACCAGTTTAGTTAGCTTACCTTCTCTTCTGTTATTATTTCCATCAGTCTTTTGTGTTGCTGCCTTTGGTGCTGGTGAAATAAAATCGATCTCCTTGCTCAGCTTTAACATGCGCTCCTCGGGAAGCCCTTTGTAGTTGGCTCCGCTAGGCCGCAGGCGAAGCCGCGGTCTTGCCTGTTGAGCTGCCGCTGGGGTTCTCCTCGTAGCGCCTCTCCCGTCCCCGTGCAGTGCATGCATGTGAGTTTGAGTAACAACAAAGTGATATCCATTCTCCTAGCCGATTGTCACATTTGCCCATGTACACTGTAGGTCATTTAGAGGCACCAGTATTTCATAATCAGTTTAAAAGTTCCGTGTATTGATTTCAATTTAACGTTATACTTATAGCTACAGATATGCGGTCGCTATGACGACCAGGTGTGGGCGGAGGCAAGTAAACTTGCTATGGAAACAGAGTCTATATCAAGTAGAGCCGAGTAATACCAGATAGAGTGGAGCTGTACTGTGCTGTTATATGTAATATGCAAAGAAGCTTACATTAGGATTAGAGGATGATCAGTAGGTTATTTTCTATTCATTTATTTATTTACCACTGATTACTACGCCCCTCAGATTACTCCAGACACACAGCAGATGAACAAAGAACTACACTAATTATTTATTTATTTCTAATTTCACTCCAGTTTATCTCCTCTAACTTCCATTCTCCTTCCGACGGCATGGTCTATCCTCGCTCTGTCACGCACCTTGTGCATCGGAGGTAACGTGCCCCCGCTACCGTTGTGCATACTATGGAACCCGCCATGGGCGGACCGTTAAACAGGCACTGTGCGCCTGTTGGGGTCAGGCAAAGGTCAAGTTACGCCGTGGGGCTCCACAGGTTGGATTTAGGCATTGGGGTAGGGGTCTTAGGGTTAGGCATACGGGAAGAGGGTTATGGTTATAGGGCATTGGGTAGGGGGTCTTATAGGACCCACTATTTAGGCATTGGGGTAGGGGTCTTAGAGTTAGGCATATAGGATATAGGATATAGAGTTATCATATTTGTATGCATGTAACGGCGTTGTGTAGGTGGAACTTGCAGCAACCCATGTTAAGGGCTTGCCCAGGGGTGGATACGAACCGCCAACCTTCGGCTTGGGAGTCAAACACGCTAACCACTGCACCAAGAGAGCTAGCTCCCTTGGCGGAGCTGATTAACATGCCTTTATACTGGGGGAGTGAGTTTAACCAATCCACTCGCTACCACACTGGACTCATGAGGAATCCGCGCTGATTCACCTCGGTTACATGCATAGACAAACACACACACACACACACACACACACACACACACACACATCAATGACGTAGGCAGAAATTCAATTATAGGTGTGCCTGGATAAAATTGGTGGGGCACAGACAATCCATAACATCCAGATATTTTGCGCGCGAAGCGTGCAAAATATCCATGTCATGATATTCCATGTCATGAAGTTGTCATGCATTAGACTCTGGAGATGATGTGCCCTGCGTTTTTAAGCTACAAAACCATTAGCTAGCAAGGCAGCAGCAAGTTTGCCCCTAGAAAACAACTAGATTTCCGATGCAAACATCACACAGGAAATGAAATGTAATGTTGAATCACACAAATAAACAGAGTAGACAAAGACTGCAAACCACACATTGTCATTTTAGGTGATTTATTAACAATGACAACAACAACAACAACAACAACAACAACAGCAAAAAAAAACAAAAAAAAACAGCAAGTTGATTGGCTGGGCGAGGGCAAGAAGTGGGCGGGCTTGTGCCTACCCGGGCCCGCCCATAGAAACGCCCCTGACACAAATAGGCTACATGCTCAGGGAGAGGAAAGTCCGACACCGTTTGATATACATGGCTGCTGTGTGGCTTGGCCTAGTGTCCTAGAGAGAGAGTGGTGTCAGCGGAGGACTAAAATGCATGACTCATTAGCCAATGAACAGCCAGGAAGGGGTCTCGCGCTACTTTTGAATGCTAAAATAAAGCTGATAATGTACAATTTGATAAAAAAATAATAATAAATAAATAAAAGTACAACACAAACTGTCCATTTTGCTGCAACTTGACAGTGCCGCTTAATCCAGGACCTTACTTCCTGGAACTCTTGAGAGTAAAAAAACTGGTCCATTGGAGTGAATGGAGATGTCGCGACTCTTCTATATACATGGCTCTGGCTTGGCCGAGTCAGAGATTGCCGTGACACTGAGATACTTTCTAATCCTAATCTTGTGTGCCAGTGACAGGCGTGCCGTGGGGCGGGGCGGGGGAGGACACACCTGTTCACCAGCAGACATCGCACACACTGGAGGCAAGGAGGGAGAGGGCGACAGGAAAGAAGGGATGAATAGAGAGAGAGAAGGATGAGTGTGTCATTCTCAATTACACACACTGCTATACTGCTCACGGACAGACAGCCTGGTGGCCTGCACCTGTGCTAAGCTGTGGAGCACACACACCTGCGTCAGATGGCATGTGCAATGGCATGTGCAAACCACTGGGAGCGCTTGCTGTAGCCAGCCTGAGGTAACAGATGGGCGGGCTCCACGTCAGCACAATTCAGATAGAGCCATCAAGGTAAAAGCACTTGCCCACCACCGCGGAGACGTGGGTTCAATTCCCGGCAGCGGCACTTCTGGCTTGGTCAGATGTTCCTACAGGCACATTTTGCCCTGTCTGTGCTTCTGTGGGTGGGAAGTCGATATATGAGTCCTGGTCGCTGCACTAGCACCTCCTCTGGTTAGTCGGAGCACCTGCTCGGAGAAGGGGGGGGGGACTGGGGGGAATAGCATGGTGCTCTCACGTACTACATCCTGCTGGTAAAACTCCTCGCTGTCAGGTGAAAAGAAGCGGCTGGTGACTGCACATGTATCGGCGGGAGCATGTGCTAGTCTACGGCTCTCCCAGGATCGGCAGAGGGGGGTGGAGCAACGACCGGGACAACAGGGGGAATTGGCCAAGTAGGCTACAATTGGGGGGACAATGGGAGAGAGATCAGAAAAAAAGTCCATCCCCCGCCTTCTGCCAAATGCACGCACGCACGCACGCACGCACGCACGCACGCACACACACACACACACACACACACACACACACACACACACACCAAAGGAAGGAATGGTTATGGATGCACAAACAGATGACAAGAAAACAGTTCTAGGTCTATTTAGCACAGGGATGATACTTCCACTTAATGGATCTCTTGGAGTTCTAAGGACACAGTAAAATAATGTGCATCAGTTGGAATCCATTATTCACAACATGGACTGTGGTCACATTATTGACCATTGGGATAAAGGTCAGTCATTATCAGCCCACCATGTCTTCATTCATTAGCTTTATTCCTCTAACACTCCATTTGCAAATCCATTGGTTTACATTTGTATCAGAGAAATCACTTCCCACCAAAACAGAGCCATTTTGTGGCCTGTCTGTGTAAATGGGAGGAACTATAATGAATCAAATTTGCTGTGACACTCTCCTGGAGATTACTGTGAAAGGATGTGCTGAAATTGAAGAACGAAAGGAAATTGCCTACCTCAAGAACACCCCTTCCTGGCTGTTCATTGGCTAATGAGTCACGCATTTTGGTCCTCCGCTGACGCCACTCTCTCTCTCTCTCTCTCTCTCTCTCTCTCTCTCTCTCTCTCTCTCTCTCTCTCTCTCTCTCTCTCTCTCTCTCTCTCTAGGACAATACCCTAAACTATCCTAACCCTACCCCTAAATCTAACCCACCCGCATCCCCCAGCCACTCTACCCACCCCTCAAATCCTGACTCTCTACGACATTACATTCCTATCCACCTCCTTGTCATTGCTTTCTCTTTCTCTCTCCACTGGGGAAAAAGCCTGTTCTCTGAATTCTAAACTCTCGCCGAGTTGACCCCCACAAATCTGCTTAATACTGATTGCCCCTTAATGAGCTGGGTTGCATGTACGTGCACAGTCCAATTAAGGAACAGGACTTGTGTGTGTGTGTGTGTGTGTGTGTGTGTGTGTGTGTGTGTGTGTGTGTGTGTGTGTGTGTGTGTGTGTGTGTGTGTGTGTGTGTGTGTGTGTGTGTGTGTGTGTGTGTGTGTGTGTGTGTGGATGCACAGCCACCTAAACACTCAAAACCAACAGCACAATCCTATAAGAATGTGAAGTGTCTGTCTGTCTGTCTGTCTGTCTGTCTGTCTGTCTGTGTTCCCATTACCAGATGCATTATGCATCCATCCAGATACAAGTATCTGGCTGTAGCACTATAGCACTTGCAAAATGCAAATGTGGAAAAACAGAAAAACGGGACTTGAGGCTTGCATACCATTAACAGTAGAAATCCTGGCACGTTTCACATCCTTAAGGGGAAACAACCTGAGCTGTGGAGGGACTGATCCACTCAATAATCCAGAGAGAGAGAGGGAGGGAGAGACAAAGAGCACGTATAGAAAACAGCCTATTGTGCATGATAGTGCATCTATTATACATGCTAAACACAGGAGGCAGAGAACGCAATAGTAATGGACAACAGAGAGAAGCAGAGAGAAAGGAAAGTAGAGAGGACATAATGACATGTTCCCAGGAAGTGAAAGCACAAATGTCTCGCACAAGTGTAAATGGAAAGAGAGAGAGAGAGGGAGAAAGAGAGAGAGAGAGAGAGAGAGAGAGAGAGCGCCTCCATCATCCTGATTGCAATGAAGACTTGAACAATGCAGACGGCTTATTTAATTTCCATTAACGAGGCACCACGTGCCCTGCACGCCCCACACGAGGCTTTCCTATTATGCTCCCATAACAAGCTGTGGCATGATGGATGATGTGACTCTAATTGTAATCCCACATGTCACAGCTGCTGTGAGGCTGCAGTGTATAATCCCTGATTGGACTCCGGGATGAGCTGTTGTCTACGGCGAAAGACGTGGCCTCCGAGGTTATAGCCTCTGCACGCGGAGTGGGCCACAGCACACCGGACATAATCATTAATGTCATTTCTGTGAATTGCAGAAAATGTCACGGACAAAAAAACAAGAGAGAGAGAGAGAGAGAGAGAGAGAGAGAGAGAGAGAGAGAGAGAAACACAGGTGAGGTCGCCCCCCCCCTCTGCAGATTGTGAAACAGCTTTTCAACATCCTTATCGTAGTGCCGCTCGACGCGCTCCATGTGGAAAATGAAGTATGACATGGGGGGGAAAGGGATGCGGTTTGTGTTGTCTATTCTCTAGGGCTGTCACGATACACTCAGTTCACGATACGATACGATACACGATATTGGGTTCACGATAACGATACGATATTTTAACAATATTTTTTTGCAATCGATTTGTAAGTTGAGGGGGCATCCTCCACGCTAATTTGAGTAATTTCACCATTTTCATCCTCCGTGTCTGTAACGTCCCTCCTCTGTTCAAACAAAACAATGAAAAGGAGAGCGAGCATGCAATCAGATGCAGATCAGTGCCACCATGTTCACCTTCTTTTGCTCACGATATGAGATTTCATCTCAACGATACATATTGTCACGTTTTGATATCGGGATATATCATGGGACGATATATTGTGACATCCCTACTGTTCTCTCTACACAACCTGGAAAGCACATAGTTAGTTAGTCTTATCCATCCATGCTTTATTCCATGTCTAAATCCCTCCTCCCAGAACTTCTCACTCTGCATCGACGGACACACAGTCAACCCCTCCCCCCATGGTCAGAAACCTCGGCATTATCATGCATCCAACCCTCTCCTTCAAGTCACACGTCAACAACATCACCAAAACATCCTTCTTCCAGCTCCGCAACATTGCACGACTCCGCCCCACCCTCTCCTCCTCGGCCGCAGAGACACTCATCCATGCCTTCATCACCTCCAGACTAGACTATACTGCAGCAGCATTCTCTACGGCCTCCCTTCCACTGTCCTCCAAAAACTGCAATACGTTCAAAGCTCTCAATAATCTCGCCCCCTCATACCTGACAGATCTCCTCCATCGCCACTCCCCCACTCACCACCTCCGATCTGCCGATGCCAACCAATGTACAATAAAAGATACAAGATCTGATATATTGGTATGATTGTATGCCTCTGTACCTCTGAGCTACAGTAGTCCTACAGCTTGGAGAACATTGGCTGTGTGCAGGAGAGCCGGCATGACAAAGACAACGAAACCCATGCCATAATGTGTGCGCTGCCGTGCACTTATCCACAACATACTGTAATAATGGAGAGCCTAATGGACAGCCTAAAAATGAAAAATGACCAAAGAAAAAGTCCATTAACAGTCATCCCACAGAATGTGACATTTCAAGCTACTGCTCTTCTTCAGTCATTGCAGAGCCGGATTGCTCAGTCAGGGCCCGGGGCATCGGGGGGAGTGCGTGGCTGGTAGTGGCAATGTCCTGATTTCTGGGGCCTTCCAGTCTCATTGAAGAGGCGGATAGCAGTTAGAGGTTAGAAGGGTATAAAAGCTGTCCCTGTGAAGGGAGGTTCTGGTACTGTCTGCAAGATATCAGTCTTCTGTCATGGGAGAAAACCCTGAAGAGTGTCTATGGAGCTGCAGTGTGTGGTGCTGTGGGGGGGATGCAGAGCACTGGGCAGCACTATCTGTCATTTGGTACTGCAGTGATGGAGAGTGTTTACAGCGCTTCTCTGTGGGCCGGTGGGGGAGGGAAGATGGATTGGAGGGACAGATAGAGGTGGGGTGTGGGTGGGACTGGGGGGTGGAGTCGGCACTTGGCTTTGATCGTTTGCCTCTTACGTCCACATTTCATGAATGAGTGAACAGATGAGAGGAGGAGGACCTCACTCTGGACTGTGCAGGCCTGCAGGGTGGTCAAACATGCAGGGAATGTCTGAGCGTGCATACATTATGCTTGTATGCATGTGTTTTGTCTGTGCACGTGCGTGTGCATGTGTGTTTGTGTCTGTGTGGTGTTTATGAACGAGTTCGCTCTGCCACGCCCCTCCACAATCCCCCGCCACTGTCGAATAATCCCCTTTCTTCTGCCAATTTTTCCCTGTTTCTGGATTGGACTGGCAGAGATAATCTGGGATTAGAGCGAGCAGTCAGGCCTGGTGTGTTTTCCTCATTCATTTAGACCAGCAGTCAGACATTTCCAACAGCCACAAGTCATGAGCTGTGCAACAATACGCCACCACATATCATCTCAGGGCAAATGTGATGCTTTGCATGCTAAACTGAGCACAAGGAGTCATGTGGCTGCTGTCTGCCACACCATAGCAGAGATGCGGATTTGGAATTGGAGACTTGGACTTGAGTCACACTTAGCCTTTGTTCACACCAGGTGCTTAACATAAGCAGAGCTGAAGCTTGAGGCATGCTGAACCTGAGCTCACGCTTAACCGGTCACACCAGAAGCCCTCTCTTTTCCTCAGCGCCTCGCTCAAAGCTGCTCCACAGGCCCCTACCCCCGCTCACAACTTCCATTGAATTCATGCCTGGCAGTTTCACGCTTCACGTGTCACGCCTGGAAAATAGGACTGGATCCTGAACGATCGCTTGAGCACGCCTTGACGTGTCTTCAACATGCCTTGAGCGTGACACGCGTGCGGCTGGTGTGAACGGCCTCGCCTGTTAACAAGGACGCCTAAATGAAACTTGTGGGTTCAGTGTAGGTTGAGTTTAGGTTGAGCGTTGCTATGGTGTGAACAGGCACCTACTTTAAGTTGCGCACACACAGTGACTTGAGAATTGACTTGGGACTTGTCCTCAAAGACTTGAGACTTGATTTGGACTTGAGATTTGGGACTTGTGAACAATCTTTATTTTTATTTTATTATTTATTTTGGTGCATTAACGTTATGGGAATGTCTAATAATAATAATGTCAACTAATCAATGCGTTTAATATCTGAGAGGCCATCTATGAGGTTATTCAAGCAGCTGGGCTGACCTGTCTTTAGGGGTACATAGAGCTGGGTGTCGTCTGCATAGCAACGAAACAGGACATTATGCTTACAAACAATGCCACCAAGAGACCTAGATGAAATGTTATTTACAATCAAGTTGAAGTGCCAGTTGCATCAGGAGCCTCTAGGGGTTTAGTTGTAGTGATGTAGTGTTATGAAGTGGTTTTCATATGGGAGATAATTTGAAAATAAATGGGCTCAAAATTGGTCAGAGTTGGCGTTGGTTGAGTTGGCTATGACAGACAGAAGGATCCGGCCCGAGAGATTATCCAAGATCTAGAGCCTAATTTGTTCTATACCTTGTATCTAAAATGAGACTGACCTCCCAACATGTCTCTGAGGAACCGCCACAGCATTAAGATTCTGAGAGCAGAGTCGGCCACATTGGATTAGAGCAACACACAGCAATTCTTGGTAATAAAGTGAGTGAAATGATCTCACATCCCCAAGTTCAATTTCACAATAAGCCAGGGACCACACCAGGGACCACACCAGCAACTGAATGCAAATGAGGATGTTTAACAGATATGAATGATGAAGAGCATGGAGAGATGGAGCCAGGCGAATCATCTGCGGCGTGGGGAAGGTTTTTGTGATGGATTTGTCCTTGCTCCCGGCTATGGCAGCAGACCCTCAGGGGGCCCTGTAGAAGAGAGGAGTGGAGAGAGAGAGGGGGATGGAGGTGTGGTCCTGCTCCTGAACCCCACTTTATAGCTCCACATGATAAGTATGCATGTGCTGTGTGCAATGTTGGGGTGTCCCGGCGGCTCACCTGGTGGAGCGCGTGCCGTTGGGGCTTCGTCCTTCGTGCAGTCGACCCCGGGTTCGGGTCTGGCCTGTGGTCATTTGCTGCGTGTCCTCCCCCTCTCTCCCTCCCTGCTTTCCTGTCGCTGTCTGGCACGTGCTATCCTATTAAATAAAGGCAAACTGGCCAAAGAATAATTATAATAATAAAATAAAAAAATATGAATGTTAATTTGTAATTGACTTGTCTTCTATTTGCGACTGGCTTTTAGCAAAGCCAAGACTTTAGGTTTGGCCTCTCTCTCTTTTAGATCATTATGATCAGACACAGAAACGTGATAGTGAGCTCAGCTGGAGTAACACCATGAGACAACAATCAATTATGGCAACAGGTATAGCCTCGACGCGAGGCTATACCTGTTCACCTGAGTGACCTGAGTGACCTGAGTCTCAAGTTGAGGCTAGGCAACAGGGTGAGAACCCATATTGTATACAGCAGGGTGGGAATTACACAGAGGCCTCCGTTGCCCCTCCCTCTGGCTGTGATGCCCTGAGATCCCTAAGGCCACCTTGGCAGTGCCCTGCTACCAGCCTGCTACTGTCAGTTGCTTTACAAGTGTCAGTGGTCTTAGTTTAATGTAGCCTGCCCTATGCAAAGGATAAGAAAAATCGCTCTTCACGATGTCAATTGAGCAATGGCCTTTGTGCCCTGGCATGTGGCCTTGTGCCCTAAAAAATTATGCAATGCCGAAGGCCAAATGGCCTTGCCCCTAAAACGATGAAATCCCCACCCTGATATACAGGCAAGATCAAAGAGTTGAGATCAGAGAATTCATCTATTAAAAAATCACTGCCAGGTTTACATGCCTAGAGGGGCTTTGCTGCTGAATAAAAAGCTCATGCTCAAAGGAGGAGAAAATGCCAAGGGAAATGAGCCCACACTTAAAAGTCAGTTGAATCACGCCACCTCCATGCCCATATAATTGGTTGATGGAAAACGAAAGACCCATTAAATCCTTCATAGGGTCTGTCTGGATGCAAGCCTATCCACCACTGATTCTGTGATGTATTTATCAGCCCCAACTGATTTGTTGCTGTCTGTTGTCAGTCATTGAACTCTTTGACCAATTGCAGTAGCAAAGCAGTACAACTTAACCAAAGAACTTAAATTGACAAGAACTGACAGCTAATGGGTTGTGCCAACTGTGATTCATATGGGGCTGGATACCAGGGTAGCATCAGGCAATATTGTTTCCTAGATAGTTCAGGACTGGACACAGCAATCACTTAGTTTCATTATTGGAACCACGTCACTATGTTGCAGAGATGCTCACGATGCTCAAGTCATGTCTTGCAAGTCCAAGTCAAGTCTCAAAGTCTTTGAGCTAGAGTCCAAGTCAAGTCTCAAGTCTCTTATGGACGAGCGTTCTATCATCTGCTGCATGCCATCCAGTCTGCTTGGAACACTGCATAGCTCAAACTAAGGAATTCAAAGCATCTACTGTATTATCCTCACTCCTTTATCAATTACAATATTTCTCTCTGTCAGAGAGTTCAACATTTTTGTCTTTGGCTTTCATGACAGTGATTGAAAGCCTGATCCTCCTTTTCCTCCACTTTCACGTTCTCCTCTCTTCCTTCTCCACTTCTGCGCCAAAGCAATCACACTATGCTGCCTCCATGACCTTGGTGTGTAAACATCTTTGTGTCCATAAAGAAGATCCAAAGCTAACACCGCTAAGTCACTAGCAGTAGTCTATTGATTTTGTTTATGGACACAAGGTTATTCACACTACGCTGCCTCCATGGAATCTACACACAGCCAGAGAGAGAAATTCAATACAACGATAAATTGAATTGAATTGAATTTCTCTTTCTCTCTGCCGGCCTGCTGAGTGGCCTCAGCCTTTAGTGGCATTCTTTTGTTGGGAAAGACACCACTTCCTTCCTTCCTTATTTTAGAAAGCAAGAAGGTCCCGGGTTCGAACCCCGGTCCGTCCCAGGTCCTTTCTGTGTGGAGTTTGCATGTTCTCCCTGTGTTCGTGTGGGTTTTCTCCGGGTGCTCCGGTTTCCTCCCACCATCAAAGACATGTATGTTAGGGTTAATACTAGGGGTGTCACAATATATCGTCCCACGAAATTTCGCGATAGTAAAACGTCACGATATGTATCGTTGAGATGAAATCTCATATCGTGAAAAAAAAAAAAAAAAAAAAAAAAACATTTTTTTTTTTTTTTTTTTTCAAAAGTAGACAAAGAAACGTCTTTGTTTGTTGAAGTTCAATGTGTGGAAAGTAGTTCAGTTGAACAAGTCTGAAGAGACACATGAGAAGTTATACAGGAGAGAAACCATTCAATTGAGTTTCTGGCAAAACTGTTTACTTGACAGGAAAAACTGAAGATGCATAAAAAATAGACTAAGAAAAGTCTTGTTGTTTGAGTTTGAAGAAAAACTGAAGATGCATAATGAGAATTTATACTGCTGAGAAACCTTTTAGTTCAAAGTAAATCTAAGTGACGGTGTAACTCATTCTATTTCAAGATAAGCCTTATCTCCAATCTCATGTTTTTTCTAGTTGTTATTGTAATAACAATTTCCCACAACAGCATGTTTTGTATTTGTGCATTTCAAATAAAATACTACTTTTCCAGTCATATATTGTCATTATTCAAGTTTAAAAAAATATTGTTAAAATCGTATCGTATCGTATCGTTATCGTGAACCCAGTATCGTGATACGTATCGTATCGTGAACTGAGTGTATCGTGACACCCCTAGTTAATACTCCTGTCAGTGCTCCTGACCAAGGCACTGGCAAAAGAACTGGAGTTGGTCCACGGGTGCTGCACTGCGGCTGCCCACTGCTCCTCGATCTAGGAAGGTTCCTTAGTAGAGGATGGGTCAAATGCAGAGGATGAATTTCCCCATGGGGATAAATAAAGGATAACTTAAAAGAGTTGTGTCAAATGTGTCTTCTGTGACCCTTCAGTGTGTCCAATATTATCCTTTAGATGTTTGTGGAAGAAATTGGCCTCTTGAAGCCTTTTGTCTGCTAAGCTATTAAACCATGAGTTTCCTGTTAGACTCTTTGTACAATTCTGCCCACAGATATATTATTGACCAGACTGGCTATACAAGAGGCATTTAAATGTCCTTTATTTCTTCCTTATTTTTTTTGTCACCCAGGAAGAACTAACAGTAAGCAATGTTTGTGTTATTTCGTCACATAAATAATAATAATAATAATAATAAATTGTATTTGTAATTGCACTTTTCATTTTGGACAAAATCCCAAAGTGCTACAGAGTAAAACTAAATAAATAAGATAAAAGAAATAAAAAGATTAAAAGAACATTAAAAAGAACGTAAAAAATCACATAAAAAGCCTAAAACTAAGGAAAGCACAAAACTAGAAGGCTTTATTAAAAAGGAAAGTTTTCAGTCCCTTTTTAAAAGCATCCACCGTCTGTGGAGCTCTTAGGTGGTCGGGAAGAGTGTTCCACAGACGGGGAGCGGCAGAGCAGAAGGCCCGATCTCCCATGGTGCGGAGCTGGTGTCACAATTATGTCCAAAGTTGCTCAACTGGGGCGATGGTTTTTGTCCACTTATGTAGAGAGCAAGGTCAATGCTAATCACGAATAGAGGTAGACTTTAAGTGACCCTTTTAGGCCTCCAGCTTTATGATAAAGATGAAACACCACCTGACATCTCAGATGGTGTTTCCAGTCTTCCATGAATCCGCTGGAATCAGAGCTCATTATGCAAATGACATGCCTGCCCGGCCCTCATGCCTGACCTTGCTGATGGAAGTCACTGAACCTGGGGGAGAGTGCTGTCATCAGAAAACAACATAGGTCCTATTCACCTAGCCACGCCCATTTGACCCGGTTGTGTGGTTGTGTCACGACTTCCGGCTAAAAAAAAGAAAAAGAAAAAGGCCGGCTGCTCCAATATCATCTAACTCTGAATTAACTAATAATTTAGCCAATTGTATGTAACATACTGTAGCGATCCGGGGTTTTACATGTAATGTGGTGTTCCGTGTTTAGCTAGGAACTGATGTGTGTGGGCGTGTTCCTGGGGGGAACGGTGTGTAAGTGGCCTTCCTGTCTGGAGGCATGGGTCAGTCTGGATATGTGAGCAAGCTAGCTGGTCGTGTGTAGAGCTAGCAGCGAAGCTACCGCTAGGAGCTGTGTGTGAAGCCAAGAATAAAAGCCCTGTACCAACTTCAAGTCTCCGGTTCCTTGGACGAATACCTGATTCGTTACAATAGTGTCAGAAGTTAAGCGGGGAATATTGCCTCCGTGTCGGCCAAGATGGTAAATAAGCTTCGCAGTAGGGAGCGGAGAGGAATCAAACGAGAGGCGAGGAGGGAGAAAGCCCGGGCGGACAGCCAGGCGGCCGGAGAGGAACACGGCCAGGCAGACATAGCCGCTCCTGCGGAGAACCAGGCGGAGCGAGCAGTGGCAAGCCCGGTGTTGGTGAGGGTGAAGCTCGAGCCAGACGGCGGAGCCGCTGTAGCCACGGAAGCTATCCCGCGGCCCAGTGACAGGGCTATGGCGGGAACCGAGTCGGCGCGGGACGGCGCCCGCCGAAGCAAGAAGGAAGTGAATCCCCCGAAATACAACGGTAAAGGCGAGTGGGAGTCATACTACACGATGTTTAACGTGGTGGCAGACATAAATGGCTGGTCGGGGGAGGAGAGAGCCAACCATCTTGTGATGTCCCTCGAGGGCGATGCTATAACGTGCGTGGCAGCAATGGCCGATACAAAGAACTTGGATGTGGTGGTAGCGGCCCTACGGAGGCGCTTCGGCCGATGCGAAGAGAAAGGCATCGTGGTTGCGGAACTGTGTAACAGGCTTAGACGGCCGGGGGAGTCACTGCGGGCACTGGCAACAGACATTGAGATTCTCAGCCGGCGCGCATACAGCCAGCTGCCGCCAGAGTCGCTGGACGAGTTGGCCAGAAACTACTTTATCCAGGCAATCGTACCGCGGAGTCTAAGCAATCAAATAATGCTGGGACGACCAAAGACACTAGAGGAAGCGCTGGAGTTGGCACTGGAAAGAGAGACAGTGGAGGGTTGGGGCGTGAACAGCGGCACGATGGAGGCCGCCCCGTGGTGAGAATGGCAGCGGAGAGCACGCTCCAGGAGGAGCCAGCGTGGAAGAGTGCGTTGGCGGAGCAAAGCAGCACGGTGAGAGAGCTGTCTGAATCGGTGCGGCAGTTAAAAGAACAACTGATCCAAAGCGCGACCCTGCAGCCCACCCCACGAAGCAATAACCGACCCAGAGGGTCCGGGAGCATGATCTGTTGGGGCTGTGGGCGCCCCGGACATCGGGAAGCAGAGTGCCGCCGGAGAACGTGGAACCAGGGAAACGGCACGGGGCCCGTCTAGAAGGGGCAAGACGGGTCTCCGATGTCATATCCCCCATGGCCACGTCACCACGGGAGGGAGCCCATCGACATCGACGGGGAGGTGGGGCTCCGCCTTCCCCCGAAGCAGACGACATCGCCGGCGCTGTCAGCAGGCAGAATGGGCCGCGCACGATAAACGGCTGCCTTGTTCCGGTCTTCCTGCAAGGAAAGTCCTGTCTCGCCCTGGTGGACACGGGGTGTACGGCAACGCTGGTGAACTCCAACATGATGCCAGAGGGAGCGCTTCTAGAGCAGCCAGCGGCACAGCATCTGAAGACAGTATCCGGTGAGTTGATGCCGATTAGGGGAAAGGGATCAGTGATGATAACTGTGGGGGGATGGACAGTGAACTTTCCAGTGTGGGTAGTGGATATGGCGGGGCCCTGTATCTTGGGGGAAGATTATTTGACGCTAAACCAATGCACAGTAGACTTGGGGAAGAGGACACTTGCGTTCGCAGGGGGCCCAGTAGTCCAGATGGTCCACCCTCCCGCCGCTCCGGGAGAACAACCAAATGTCAATAGCATCACCGTCTACCGTGTCACGATTGGCCCCACCCGGAGTCGCAAAAGAGACTGTGTTGGACATGCGGGGAACCTGGGCACATAGCGAGGTGGTGTCGCAGGGGTCCCGGGGGACAGACCAGGTACGCGGAGCAACGGTACTGGGGACGGCCGGCAGCCTGCTGGTTATGCGGAGCGATTGGACACCTAGCCAGAGAGTTCTGCTCTAGGTTAAAAACTGAGCATGTGAGAGCTTTATCAAACACAGATGGCGCCCTGCCATCTTCTTCCCACAGGGGCCCCCTGGCGGCTGCGGGGCCGTAAGCAGCTGCTTAGTTTGCTTATAGGGAGATCTGTCTCTGACCAAACCCTAACCCTAACCACATTGTTGTACTTGCCTAAACCTAATGTTTTATAAAGATGTGTGTGGTTTGAGCGGGAATCGAACCCCAGTCCTCAGATTAGAAGGAAAGCACCTTACCCATTAAGCCACAGCAGGACCGAGCACTCCCTGAGCTGCAACTTTTTCACACCCTAACCCTGATCTTAACCACACACACAAAAAAAACTTTCCGCATGTTTTCAGAAAGAAGCAGTTGCGGCGACCAATCAAATGAGTTTGGGGCGTGGATATCCCGGCCCACACTAGGGAAAAATGCAACGATACCAACACGGTGATATCAGGACGTCCTGAATGGCACATCTGCGCATGTGCGTGTAGTCGTGATAGGCACATGTGGAAGCCATCTTAATAAATCAATCAGTCAGTCAAGACCCAAGCACGTGTGACAGCGTCTATCATTTAATAACGAGCGTATGAGAACGCCACAGCGGGGAGCTTCAGCGGCAGGACGTAGCACATGGGAGGATCACGCTATTCCCACCAGTTCAGTTCTTCCGTGTTGTGAACGCTGAAGAAAGCTTCGTGCTGAAACGCATCTGTTGTTCTGTTGTTTGTCCCAGATGCCTATTAAACATTGAAAGGACATTTAGAGTGCTGGCCTGCTCCTTTTTTTACTTCTATTTATAGAGTGCCAAATCACAACAAGAGTTATCTATATAACTTTATACAACAGGTAGATCCAGCCGAGCAATTTGATTGGACAAGAGGGATCCTACCAGTGCCGATATTTCACGATAACGCACTGGCGCTTCACTGTGTGTAGATCACTCCGCTTCACAGCTGCTCTAATCAACAAAACGCTTCACAGCTGTAGAGTAGACAGTAGTAAAGTAGACAGCCTGCAGTTAATTAGGCTGATTAGGCTACATTTTCGGCAAAGCAGAAAGCTGAGGGGACTATTTTTTTTGGCGGAGGAATAAATAGAGAAATCATATAATTTCTCAGCTTTTTGTAATTTTTTTAATCAGCTTTGTTTAATAGAACTGTTGTATAAAAGCAATATCACACTCGAGGTTGTGCTGTTGTTGTCTAATATCGGAACTGCTGTGATTATCCTCGGCACTCGGCCTGCGGCCTCGTGCCTATGACCGAATCACAGCAGTGCCGATATTAGCCAACAACAGCACTCCCTCTCGTGTGATATTGCTTAAATATATATTTATATTTTAGACCCAACAATTGAATCAATTCTCCCATAGACTGGCCTTTTACTGCACAGGTCATGTAGCAATTTAAACAATTTCCCAACAAGATAGATACCCGAGGACCCTATTGGCCTTATTACTCAAATCAAGTCATCTAGAATTCACCTAGCCTACTCCTTGCTGATTTCAAGAGTAATGTGATTATGACTGGAGCAGGCATTCATTCTTGTCAGATTAGCTATAGGCTACACTCAGATGAACGGTTCTTAAAATCACAGAATGTGATTATACTTCCACCTGGAGAGTGTTTTCTGCCTGTTCCCATCTAAACTACAGCAGCTTATGTGAGAGGAATATAAACAAAACAGACAAATTGTTTTTTCTTGAAGGACACTATCTCCTGGGATTTGCAAAACAGTGCATTGTGTGCGTGTGTGTGTGTGTGTGTGTGTGTGTGTGTGTGTGTACGTACGTACACACACACACACGTACGTACACACACACACACACACACACACACACACACACACACACACACACACACACACACACACATAGATCAATAGATAGATAGATGGATAGATAGATAGATAGATAGATAGATAGATGGATAGATAGATAGATAGTTAGATAGATAGATAGATAGATAGATAGATAGAGATAGAGATAGAGAGAGAGAGAGAGAGAGAGAGAGAGAGATAGATAGATAGATAGATAGATAGATAGATAGATAGATAGATAGATAGATAGATAGATAGATAGATAGATAGATGGATGGATGGATGGATGGATGGATATACATATATAGGCTATATATAGTGTAGGCTATATGTATATATATATATATATACATATATTGTCAGGATCGGTGTTAGACATGTGGATCTATTCGCGGGTCGTTGAGGGCCAAGACACTCTCCAAGAGTAGGGGAGTTGCAACCGTTCCCAAAACCTCGAACAGTGCAGCCCCAGCCATCAAGTTCCACAACACCCCAGCTTCATCAACTACCCGCGAATAGATCCACATGTCTAACACCGATCCTGACACATATATATATATATATATATATATATATATATATATATATATATATATATATATATATATATATATATATATATATATATATATATATATAGCCTACACACCCACCCACACACACACACACACACACACACACACACACACACACACACACACACACACACACACACACATACACACACACACACACACATACACACACACACACAGAGAGAGGGAGGGAGAGAGAGAGAGAGAGAGAGAGAGAGAGAGAGAGAGAGGGAGAGAGGGAGAGATTTTTTCATTGGTAAAAGTTTTCGACCTGGTGGTTCGCTGCTTCTTCGCTGAGCTGAAGAGAGACACCACATCCTTGTCTCATTGCAGAATGCATTCATACAGTAGATGTATCTATGGAATGCACTTCTCAAACTGATGCTACCTGGGAGACTCTTGGCTTTGGTCCACGTTTGAGGGATAATTTCTCTGAATATTAGTTTTGTTTTCCGCGGGAGTCGGTACTGGGAGCAGCATGAGTGGTTCATCATGCAGCAGTTACTACAGCGCAGAGAGCGTGTTTGTGGACAGCTTCTCCTGCCCCAAACCTGGAAACGACGCCGCGGTCTTCTGCTGCGGATTTAACGACTTCAAATACTGCTGCGATGATCCCGACAGCTTCTATCCCTATGAATATGGATATATGTGGTGGCTGACGTAAGGCGTGCTCCTGACACTTCATTTGGGAGAGTTTTAAACTGCCGTTTGCCGTTTATTGTGGCTATAATTTATTTGTATTCCTCGGCTGTATGTAAACCAATTAGTGGACGAATTGGAATTGGATAACAGAAACAACAGACTAAATTAGGTGCTATTTGTTGTAGTATTATTATGATTATGATTATGATCATGATTGTTGTTATTGTTATTGTTATTATTATTGTGATTATGATTATGATTATGATTTTATTAATTTGTTATTGTTATTGTTATTGTTATTGTTATTATTATTAGTATTATTATTATTATTGTTATTATTATTATTATTATTATCATCATCATCATCATCATCATCACTACAAATACAGCAGTTTAGGCAGCAGCAGCTAGGCTACAGTATTTAAAACCGAAACACCCACTTGTCAGATCCCCAGTGGGTCAGCTGACAGAACATTTTCTGTCTCATCTATGACTTCAGAGTCAATGGCAAACAAACAAGAACAGCGATCCAAATAAAGCAAGTTAACCGCTACTTACATTTATACAATAAGTGTGATGTAGAGTGACAGTTATAAATATATAAGAAAAAAAAGAATTGTATGTACAGTATACGTGTAAACCACACTGGATTGTAAACAGATATTGCAAAGTTTATCAATCTATATAAGCAAAGCTTATAGACTAGATGAATGATGAATAGTTTGACAGTTATTGAGAGTTGATTTGAGTTAATGAGTTATTAATTTGAGTTAGTGTGGACCAGTGATGTCACTGGTCCACACTTTAACACTCAATAACTGTCAAATTAAATGACAGACTTCAAAACAGTTTACAGTTTTCTGATATACTACTGATGTTCTAATGATACAAAGCTGGTTGAAAATGGGCGGAGTGTTCCTTTAAGCAGCGCTGTTGAGTTGCAGCAAAATTGACCGTTTGTGATGTTCTTTGAAAGGGTCAGATGTTTAAAAAATCTAATTGTATGGCCTTGTGGCCAGGCTAGCCTAAAGAAATGCCTTTAAAGTTGTTTGACTGTCCAGCCAAATGTGTTATATGTTGAAAAGTGGCAGGCAGAGAGGCATCATCACAGACCATGTTTCTCATTTGTGATTGGTGCACTGCAATTTGAGACATTTTAAGCTTCACCCCCCCACCACCCCCACACCCCCCACCTCCCTCCCTCCCTCCCAATATTCTCTTCCCATCTCTTGCACATCATCTTATTGCTTCCTCTCCTCCCCTCAGTATCGGCGCTCTGGTGGGTCTGTCCATTGCAGCGGTGGTCCTCCTGGCCTTCCTCATCACTGTGTGTGTCCTCTGCTACCTCTTCATCGCCACTAAGCCCAGTCGTCTTGACAACGGCCTACCACTCAGAGCGCCAGGTCGGTTTTTTAAGGTTTTGGTCGGAGTGAAATGTCTCCCCATTCTAAATATAGCTGAATCGCTTGGTTTGACCAGGTAAAATGATTTATGCATAACTCCGGAATTGGGCATGACTTTGGCTCTCTATAAATCTGTCAATCACCTTAAAAGTTTGCTTGTGGGCGTGTGTGTGTGTGTGTGTGTGTGTGTGTGTGTGTGTGTGTGTGTGTGTGTGTGTGTGTGTGTGTGTGTGTGTGTGTGTGTGTGTGTGTACACTGTCCAGCACCAGATCCCAGCGAGGGGCCCAGCCATACGGGTCCACAGGGCTTCAGGAAACACTTCACAAGCAGGAAGCTGGACTGCGACAGCCAGCCACCGGCCCCTGAGCGGCTGTTCCAGAGGTGTTTCATGGGTACACCTGTCACCAACGTGAAGGTGGAGAGTCCCTCGTAGGCCCGCCCAGGGAGGCTCTCACTTTAACATGGGGCCACGAGTCCAGAGGTGCTGCACTGCGAGGGGGACAGCTACAACACTGTGGGAGGAATAGTAAGCAACACGTAGTGTGCAGCGGTGGGTGAGGACATGAGAAGTTAAGTTATCCTTTATTGTCCCCATGGGGACATTCATCTTCTGTATTTCACCCATCGAATCCTCTACTACGAACAAGGCCAAATTAAGTATTAAAGAATGTTTTTTTTCTTCTTCTTTTATTACAGTATATGGTCTCTCCTGATTCTAAATATACAGTAACTGAATCGTTTTGTTTGACCAAGTAAAACTATTTTATTTTTATAAGCAGTTTATGAAATGTCTATGGAAAGATGAATGGTTCACCAGTCACCACTTGCCCGGAGCCACCCAATAACAATCAATCATGAGACTTAATCTTCTTGGAAACAATTTTTATTTCATTCTGATTGGTCTTAGCTTTGTGTCATAGTTCTGTGGAGCCCGACATGAGCTCTTCATGCTGTGGGGCCCCGGGCACCTGCCCAGGTTGCCCATAATGGTAGATCCGGCCTTGACTAGGAACCTTCCTAGAACGAGGAGGAGCAGTGGGCAGCCGCAGTGCAGTGCAGGGACCAACTCCAGTTCTTTTGCCAGTGCCACGTTCAGGGGCACTGACAGGAGCATTGGTGGTGGGAGGAAACCTACACAAACAAACACGGAGAGAACATGCAAACTCCACACAGAAAGGACCTGGGACAGACCGGGGTTTGAGCCGCGGACCTTCTTGCTGTGAGGCAACAGTGCTAACCACTGAGCCACCAAACCCAAACCCGCTGAGAAAGGTTGCATTACAATTACAATATAGAGAGCACCGCTGGTAATGAGTGAAGGACAAAAGGACATACCTGTTGATGAGAAGATGTGTGAAGCTCTTAACCCCAGTTATCAAGCACACAATTGTGTCTCTTTTTCCGTCCTTAGCAGCCATATAGCAGCAGCACTCCAGAGTGAATGAATGGATGCTTTCTCTACCTAAAGCAGACTATGAAGAGCTCCGTGAGTCCTTGGAAGATGAGGCATGAAAGGAGGAGGCCTAGATACACTGAGCTTACAGGCTGTGGAGACCCTGGCTGCACCCTGTGGAGCCTGGCTGCACCCTGTGGACCCTGGCTGCACCCTGTGGAGCCTGGCTGCACCCTGTGGAGGCTAAAGGTGCTGTGGGTTTGCAGCCACATCTGCTACCATTTTCCTCGGAGAGTGCGGGATCTGTGTTGAGAGAAGTCAGTGGCTCTGACTAACAATAAAGGACATCAGTTGGGGTGGAAATCTATCTCTGTATGGAGATAGATTATACAATCATATTGCATAGCTATGTTTTGCTGATATACATGCAATTTGGTGTATCAACTGCTGAGCAGCCCACTTCAAGCCAGAGGGGTTGAAGTGGGCTATTCCATTGCTGCTGTCGATGAGGTCAAGTTATTTTATGTGATGTTGCAGACTATAGGCACACTACCAATAAAAAGTTTGGACGCACACATTTTTTTTTATTTTTACTATTTTTCACATTTTCGAATAACTAGAAATATTGTGCGCTCAGTCATTTCTAGCGCCGCGCTTCGCATGCCGTTCAGAGCATGAGCAGTTGAGCACTTGTGGACCACGGAGCCGCGGAACCCCTCCACCTTATTATAGTAGTGAGATAGTAGTGTTAAAGAAATCAAAACTATCTGATATTTTAGATGATTTATGATTTCCTTGAGGGAAAGGCAAAGGCTTTAGAAAGAAATTCAGACATAGGCATCAACTTCACTATTTACATCTAACACAAATGTCAAGCATTTAAGCAGAAGCATTTAGATCCAAATGGCCTTAAAAGAATGAACAAACACAGAGCCTGTACAGAGCAACTTTTTGTGCCTCTGTATGGGAAACACTAACCTGACGCTGCCAGACGGGGGCGGTATGAACACAATACCGCCCCCGTCTGGCAGCGTCAGGTTAGGGAAACACTGCATCGCACTGCCAAAGACTGACTGCCTGCCTCAGTGACCTGAATTTGCCTCATGATTTGACGGGGAAAACAGGTGTGTACAGGTGTGTCCAAACCTTTGACTGGTAGTGCGCATGGCTGTGTAGGTGCAGGGTCACTGGACTATAGGTGAGAATAGGTTTGATCAGAGTTTAAACAGGCCATCCTCATTCGGGTGTCAAATTCCACCTCTTTGTCACGGCCCTCAGTGTCTGATCCTGGACCTTTTTGTCCTTTTTGCTTTTAGATGTTTTATACAGAAAGTGTATGAAAGCCATGCCCCGAACCGCCCCCCCGAGATACAGTATGTGAAGCACTTTGAGTAGTGGAAATGGCTATACAAACTGCATCTGAGTATGAAGATGAGTGTTTTTCAAGGCTGTAGAAAAGAAGAGAGCACTCAGAATGTTTCTTTTCGAAGAAGGTGACTTGCTGAAACGCATAGGTTGTTTGTACTCGGACCCAGACAGGGGCATTTCTAGAGAGTGCCCAGGGCCAGGGGTGGCACTGAAATCTAATTGGCCACCCCAAAATCCTGTGGATGCTGGCATCTGTAGCCCGACATTACTGTCTTTCAGAGGCTGTAGCTTGAAAGTTAGAGTGAAGATACTGATATCATATGAAACTAGAAGACCTAAGGCATCCATTGCTACCAACCATGTCATTCTAGTTGGAAGGAAATAACATCCACATCCATCCAATTTAGGCTAAATTTGGGCGAGGGAAAAACCACATCCTTCCTAAAGCTTGAGTCTGTGCCCCACCTGGTCCACCCCAGTCAAAATGCCCTGGACAGCCACTATGTTCAATTTTGGTTTGATTTGTGCTTGCATTTGGTGAGTCTGGACATTATGTTTTTCAAGGCTACCTGAGGCAAGACTAATGACATTTCTTCAATACCTGTACATGATTTCAAAGGACGTGTGTCATCATCTATCATTTAGTAAATGTTGATGAGGAAATATTTGTAAAGGCACCACGACCCTGACCTGGATAAGCAGCTGCAGAATGGATGGACTTTGTGAAGCAAACATGTCTGCTGATTGATACTCAAACTCGTTATTTTACATCCAAACAAATAGCATAGCATTTACAATCAGAATTCCTTTATTTGCCAAGGTATGTTTTCACATACTAGGAATTTGTCTTGGTGTGGTGTTGGTGCTCATGTAACATTGATACTGTAATAACAAATATACGAGAGATAAACAAATACCATATAAAGGATCTAAAGAGAGTAGACGATACATATTGTTTCCAACCAATACTTTATTGTATTCACCTGACCATGTAACCACAGCTGTAACCCATCTTGCTTGATTGCATTGGAATTAATTGTATCATGTGACCTGACCTGTATGTATTTAAGATGGCGTCTCACAGTCCTTTGCCAGTCTGATGAAGAGCTTTGCTCGAAACGTCACTTTTTTGTTGGGTGTTTGAAATAAAAAACACAAACTAAGAGCCCTTGCAGTGTGCAAGCTTTTTATTCATTTTTCACTCTAAAGAGAGTAGAGTCACAAAAAACACAATTAAAGACAAGAAACAAATAAAAAAGAGCGCAGCAACACACCGAGGCAGCTGAGCGTGTGTGCCATCTTGAATAGACCATTTACAATATTACACAATGCAAGTCACTAAATTGTGATATGTTGCACTCTCCAAAGTGCCAATATTTTAGCCTTTGCCTTATTAAGAGTTTTGATTGTATTGCATTTTTACTGTTGATTAAGAAAAAGGTAAGGCATAACAATGAGCATAAGACAGAAGCTGCATTTATAGCTCTGCCCATGCAGTGCCCACAATAAGACTGGAAGGAATGGATGGTCAGCTGCTTCTCAAATCTCCAGTCATTTAAGTGGCCTTCTTTTTTGTAACTCATAAAGGACGCTTAAGTATTTATATTGTGGTGCAAAATGTAGTGTCTTCTTGTGATAAAGGTTACCTGTTATGTGTGTAATGGTCATTTGCAAACGGACCTCATTTTGTCCATCATTCAAAATATTATTTTTTCTCAACACAAATGTACCACAGATATGTTATATTCTGTTTTAAGTATTTGTAAATAAAATACAATGAGTCTCTCTTATAGAATTAATACTTTAAAATACATACTGTAAATACATATACAGTACAATGCATGTTTCACAGAATGAAAGAGGTAAACAAGACAAGTCACAAAAGTAATATTTAAACAGGATTCTATCATTTCCCTATGGTTGGAATTCATGACTGTGAGTTTGGCCTCATGCTCATGCAACATACCTGCCTTAAATTGCCTCTCGAGGGACTAGTCATGTATTTTGAATTGAATTGAAATATCTTTTTCCCAGGAAGAACTTGGGTCTCTTAGCGCCCACGTCTTTTTCAAATAACCTTTTTAATGAGCTACATGACTGCCAAGCTGATCTGATGTATTTTCTCCCCGTTAATTGGACTATCTTCATAACCTTTAGACCAACCACTCCAGCAGGGTCACAAACAGCATAAAACACAAACAAACATAATGTTGGAAACTCAAGCGTTGGTGTAACGTATGTGAGAGACGCAAAGAGGTCTCTCTCTCACACACACTCTTCTGTGTTCAAGAAATGTTCTAGACAGAGGTTCATCTTTTACTTAAATATACTGTGTATTTGTTACATAAAAGGAGTCTCATGAGAGGAAGAGATGCACACAGCAGGAGGCGATGTACACTTCTTCAAAGAGGCTGAGAATGAACCAGTCCTTAGGCTATGTATGTTCCAAGGACGTACAGAATGTGCTGACATTGAACTATAGACATCTCGGAGACATCCAGGAGCCTCTCTGACAACAAGACCTCTGGCACAATACAGATACAGTGACGTGACCATACAACGTGAAACCTTACATTACATTACATACCATACTCTCTCGCTCTCCCAAACCCTTTCTCTTCCTCTCACACATTCTCTCTCTCACCCACTCTCTCTCTTGCAAATCTCACCCGCACTCTTTCTCTCTCTGCCATAGTGCAGCTATGGCAGTTTAAGAGCAAAGGATTACACAGGTCACAGAGACTTGAACTCAGACACTTGTCTTTCATGCCAGTTCAGATGTCCCATGGGCTTGGAGGTCTTAACCTTCCTCTGTAGAGAGCCATCGGCCCGGTCAGCCAGCCAAAACATGTTGTCTGCCAAAGGGCAGTCTGTGTGGTAGGACGAAGGATCACAGTGGAAATGTGGTTGACTCGAGGAAACATTCAAGCAGGAGACAATCTGCCTCGTGTGGCCTGACCTTTTTGTTCTTGGGATGAAGATGACGGATTTAATACCGATCCCTTGGCAGTTTTAACATATTCATCAGTAACATGTTTAATCCTATGATTCTACCCTTGAGAATTACATTTCACATTCTGCTGGGCTCCCACTCTAACAACTGAGTACAACGAGAAAAGGAAAGGTATTAATGTATTCAAGCCATGTTTTTTTGCCCCTGGTGGTCGTATTAATTCTGCCCACAATGACGGTGGGCCAGTGCTGTCCTCTGGCTTAGATAAACCATTGATTTAAATGTTTTAAAAGAAGAGTCTTCATACATTTCAGTAAACCAATGATTCCACATCCATCCATAACTATGAAGATGCCTCCAGTGCTGTTTTCCATACATCTGATTAAATTCAGTGCGAGCGAGCAACTCAATTAAACTGAATATTGAAGGGAGCTGATCAACAAGCAATGACCTCCATGAGGAAACATTCATTCATTCATTGAAGATAAAAAGAGCTGAAATTCAAAGCTGGAGACCATGATGTGAGGGAAGAGAAAATAGCCTCACTTTAGTGGTTGTGAATAGTGTTCATTTTGTCTGCTATTTTTTTTATTTAGTATGTCTTAGTCCTGGGTCAAATGTCCTTGTTAGTTCACAGCCTGTGAATGGATCGATTTAAAACCATTTTGTTGAGAGGGCACAGTGACTTTGTCACACAGGATGTCTCCGCTATTCACCTATTTTTTTGTCGAACGAAACAAAGATGCGTTTGTTTGTGTGTGCATGTGTGTGTGTGTGTGTGTGTGTGTGTGTGTACACACACATATACGGTGTATGTGCTTGTGGGTTACTTACTGCAGTGGTTCTCAAATGTCTTCATGTCAAGGACCCCTAAAACTGACACAGATTAGACCACAGATCCCCATTTGATAAGATTTTGTCCGAGGGTCCCGCAATTGACAAGGTTTTTGCTTTTAGATGTTTTATTACAGAAAGTGTATGAAACATTCATACATTCTGTCATTGCTTTACTTATGGATGGGGGAAAAGTATTCCCCTTCTTGCTGCTGACCCCCCGGAACCCCCTTGGGGGTCCCCGGACCCAACTTTGAGAACCACTGAATTACTGTATCACCATCATTGGAAGGTAAAAAATAGAATGGGGGTGTTGATTATGATTATATACCTCAGTTATGATGATTATATACCTCAGTTATAATGATTATATACCTCAGTTATGATGATTATATACCTCAGTTATGATGATTATATACCTCAGTTATTATGTTTATATACCTCAGTTATGATTATATACTTCAGTTATGATTATATACCTCAGTTATGATTATATACCTCAGTTATAATGATTATATACCTGTTATGATTATATACCTCAGTTATGATTATATACCTCAGTTATAATGATTATATACCTGTTATGATTATATACCTCAGGTATGTTTATATACCTCAGTTATTATTATATACCTCAGTTATAATGATTATATACCTCAGTTATAATGATTATATACCTCAGGTATGTTTATATACCTCAGTTATGATTATATACTTCAGTTATAATGATTACATACCTCAGTTATGATGATTATATACCTCAGTTATGATGATTATATACCTCAGTTATTATGTTTATATACCTCAGTTATGATTATATACTTCAGTTATGATTATATACCTCAGTTATGATTATATACCTCAGTTATAATGATTATATACCTGTTATGATTATATACCTCAGTTATGATTATATACCTCAGTTATAATGATTATATACCTGTTATGATTATATACCTCAGGTATGTTTATATACCTCAGTTATTATTATATACCTCAGTTATAATGATTATATACCTCAGTTATAATGATTATATACCTCAGTTATGATTATATACCTCAGTTATGTTTATATACCTCAGTTATAATGATGATATACCTCAGTTATAATGATTATATACCTCAGTTATGATGATTAGACTGGATTCCAGCGGAGCCCTTTTCTAAGCGTGGCTTTGTTCTTGGCAAGTCAAGTGCCGCATGTAAAATGAGTAATAATAACGTACTAATAATAATAAGAGTTAGAATTTTTTTCAGACACCTCTAAGACGCATTAATCCACCCCATGGGGCCAAGAAAGATGGCTGTTGGATCTGCATTCATAATGAAGACGACTGAGAGAAGACACGGAGCCTTCCTCCCACTCCTGCCTCTCATTACAACAGATCATTTAGTGGGAGGTGGCTCGCGTGTGTCCTCTTCCTTATTTGCTTTATAGGCAGCTCGTGATAAAAAGGTCCACGAGCTGCCAAGCTTCATGAAAGAATGGAATTGTTGATCAAATGAAAGTTACACACATATCAACAAGGCCTGATGATGCCTCTATAGCCCTTTGAAGGCAAAAGGAAGGCAGCTTCACAGGGTGTAGGACCCCATGTTTACTGTAGGAGGTGCAACGCAGCAGCAGCAGCCTATGGCTGGTGTGATTACAGTGCCCCTAACTGGTCTCTCTGCACTGATGCAACACGCAGTCATAAGAAACAAACCCAAGCCTCTTCGTTTCCCCATCAGTGAACTTTTAATTGTGTTAATTGACAGTGGATGAGTGGATATTGACCTGTTTTTGAGAGACACACCTTGTGGCCATTTAGTGGCATGTCAATTCACTCAGGTATTTTTGAGATCAGCTGCTCTCTGGCTGAGAAAAAAAATAAAATGAAATACCCTTATTTCTTGCGTTTTGCATTCAAATTGAATAAGTGAGTTTTAAAGGAATGAATGAGGAATAAGTATGAATGACAAACCTGGCAAGGTTACTCATTAACGTGTCTTTCTTAAGGGCATGGGGCAGGTAGGCTGGAATTATGGCATATCCTTCAACCTTTGCCCAGCAAGTCTGTGTTTTGTGAAGGAGCTGAAGAGGAAGAAGACAAAAACAACTGTTGAAACCCAGGATTAGGAGACATACCCTTGTCTACAAGCTGTATCGGACAGGTAAGTCATTCCAGGTGTGGGCTGTGTTGGAGTAGATCATGTAAGATGACAGTATGAAGTTACTCTAAGTGTTTGAATAATGTAAGTGAGATAGCGGTGTCACTGAGTCTGTTGTGGTCTTATGACCAGTGCTTGACCTCGAGATGCCGATGCCGTGTGCTGGCCTGCATCACAAGACGTGGCACTTTCACCCGTGTTACCTGTGTATTTTTCCTCATTGGAATGAAAGACACAAATATCCATCCATTCCAGATGTAAGCACAAGTATAATTAGATATCTGTGCTCACAATTCAAACTTGGCACTGAATTAAGCCTGAATGCTATCTCAAAGTTAATTAGTAAGCAGTCAGGACTATCAACATGAACATTGCTCAAGATGTGGGAAGTCTGCTTCTGAACATCATGTGATACTGTAGCTGCTTCTGAACATCATGTGATACTGTAGCTGTTCTACCCAAAAGAGGACTATTTTGTCACTTAGTGCGATTTGAATCATGCGATTTGAATTGATATTTTTTCTAATTCAAGATAAATAAATAAGTTTGTTAATATATCCGCAATGCCACAGGAGATATGTTAATTGGCCATCAAATGTGAATAGTTTCACCCACAGATGTCTCATCAGTTACCTATTAAACGCATAAAACTCTGGGCAATCCTCACTTTGTCTTGTTTTAGGCCTACAGGAGAGAGAGATGGGGCACTTGGGCTTCAGCGTGCTGCTGGTGTTTTGTCTTTGTGAAGCGTTCCTCACAGAAGCTCTTCCTGCTCCCGTATCTGTCCTGAGACCCAGAGGCTCTCAGAGACATCTGCTGGTGGAAGAAGATTATCCCCATAACATATCCGACGGGAACCGTACCAAAACGCATGGTAAATGTGAGTAACTCTGCAAAGTAGCTACAGGTAGCTAACTATTTACAGCCAGGTCCCTTTGTGGTACTTTGAACCTCATAACAATCCATTTATAGGAATCATTTAGAATGGCTTGATGTTGGCCTTGCTGTCATCTAATGTGTGATCTAAACCACATCCTCACTAGGCCGTTTTGCATGAACAGAGCAGAATAATGTTAATTAACCTTTCTGTCTACACTCGCCTTCTCTCTCCGTCCAAACAGCTCCCCTGAAAAACAGCTATAATGGCCATTCACCTACACTGCATGCGTTGGCATGACAGCAAGCTGGGTGTTTAGTGTGATCATTTGTGTTATTTCACAGCGGCAACGTGGAATAACACGTAATAATAATAATAATAATAATAATAATAATAATAACTCTCCCCCTCGCTCCTGCTTTAGGAGCAGGAGGGAGGGGGAGAGAGAGAGAGCAGTCCAGCAGCATGTTGGTGATGAAGACGGAGATAGACAGAGAACGAAGCCTACCTTTACAAACGGCTTGATGCTCAGGGCCCAGTTGCACAAAGCACCTTAGGTTAAGATTTCCTTTAGGGTCAGAGTTAAGGTGTCCATCAAATAGAATCGGCTGCAAAAAACACCCTTAAATCTTCTCCATAAGGTTCAACATTTTAAGGAAAACATAAGCACAAGATTTAAGGGTGTTTTGTGCAGCCGATTCTATTTTATGGGCACTTTAACTCTGACCCTGAGGGAAATCTTAACCTAAGGTGCTTTGTGCAACTGGGCCCAGAACAATAGGGGCAGTGTGGATAATAGGTGCAAAGACAGTGTGAATCCATACAAAATGGCCAAATGTAGACATGGCCTAATACAACCAGAGGTGGGGGAGTCACATGACTTGGACTCGAGTCAGACTCTAGTTACAATTGTTATTGCTGGAGACTTGACTGACTTGTACTTTGACAAAAGATCTGTTTGTGTAAATGACTATTGAAAGTGATGAGATCTGTTCCAGCAGACGATTTAATTTAAATTCTGTTTTCTGAATTTGTATTGGAATGATTATTGAGAAGTTGAAATTGATTATAGAAGTCAAACCAATAATGCACTTACCAAAGTTTTTACTCTACACTATATTGTATTGAAAAGTCCTAGATATTAAATTGATACTGGACTATTGATTTGTTCTGACTTGACTTGGTGATCTACATTTACAGTTGGGACTTGACTTGAGACCTGTGCCTCTAGCTGTGAGACTGACTCGGGGCCTCAAGCAAAAACTTGACTTGGTCACACCTCTGAATACAACACAATAGTGAATGGCATACACTGTGCAATTTGTCTTACTCGCTTTTTGAATCTCGTTCATTCCCAACTTTCAATTCAAATGTCATTCCCAGCTGCGTCTGATCCAGAGGGGAACCAGAACACGGCGGGGACGTCCTACATCTTGGGTGTGGGCCTGGCCGTGGCCCTCACCGTCTCGCTCCTCATCGTGGCGGCCGTCAAGGGGCGCCTCTTCCACCGCTTCCTGGCCAGCTACCGACACTCCCTGCTGCTGGAGGCCGACGGGCTCAGCCAGTACGGCCAGGACGTCTCCTTCCCCCAGAACAACCTGGGGAGAGCGGGCGCAGGCGGAGGGACGCCGGGCGTGGTGGAAGACGACGACGACGGCTTCATCGAGGATAACTACATCCAGGCCAGCGAGAGGGACAGGGCAGAGAGAGACAGACAGGAGAAGGAAGAGGAGGAGGTGGGGATAGAGGACAGTGACGATGATTTGCAGTTCACCATAGGGTGATTTGATCAAAGGGAGAACTCCTTAAAAGACTGTTTACAATTCAGATTTGTTCATTGTAATGGCATTTAGAGATGATCATTTGGCAGTTGAAAGTAGGCTATTAAAATATTGAGATGTGAAAACTGAATCAACCTAAATTGCCTAAAACATTATTTTGGTCCAAAGTGAATACTCTATGATTAGTATAATGATGGTAATGATTCATTCATGTTTTTGAAAAATGTTACTTCTCCTTCAGTTCATTTGAGACTCATAGGCTCTTGTAGAATATAATTTGTTCTCATTATAATGTCCAATGTGTGACACTTTTGACTATTGTGTCAGAACTTGACAGTGTTCATGTAAGATAGCATTTTTGAAAACAGCAACATGTATTTTAATACTTCAAAGAGCAACATCCAAGCATGTAGTGTGGGTAGCATTCACCAACTTGAAAAAGGACAAGGACAGTGCCTCAATTTCACCAATTTATTTTGGCCATCAAACACTGTCCTTGGATGTTGTTTTTTGAATATACTGTATGTTTTTTGGGGGGTTTAGCTAGCACCACAATAAGAGTTCCATTCTAGGAAAGCATGTACGTACGTATGTATATCTTAAAATCAATTATTATATTGCAATATGTACTTCTTGAATCAACTCGTGCTCATTGTAACTCCATATCTTCACCCATATGGTAAATGTACAGGATACAAATCGTCAATGGTCCAGTAAAATTTACATCCAAGTGGTAAATGTTTTGTTTCCATGTGTATACTTATTTCTAAGAATAACTGCTCATAAAAAATGCTGTGTGCCCAAATAAGAGCAGGATTGCTCACAGTGGAGACTATGGAGACAAGTCTGTGATAAAAGGTGAGGCCTCCTTTTCCCTACAAAGGGATTGGCCCAGTGGTGACAGTGACAGGAGCACCGATCTGCTGTTCTGTTACAATGTTACAGTACGTGCAGGTATAATGTTCAAGAAGTCCATTTTAGGGCGTCCCGGTAGTGCAGCGGCGGTAGATTCCCTGCTTACCAACACGACGGTCGCAGGTTTGAGCCCCTGTGTTACCTCTGTCTTCGTCGAGCGTCCCTACAGGCACAATGATTGGCCGTATCTGCGGGTAGTAAGCTGGATTAAGTGTGCCAACCAGGTGCCTGTTTGGGGGGGAAGAAACTGGGGGGAATGGCGTGATCCTCCCAGACGCTACGTCCTGCCGGTGAAACTCCTCGCTGTCAGGTGAAAAGCTGTGGCTGGCGACTGCACATGTATCGGAGGAAGCATGGTGCTAGCCTACGGCTCTCCCCAGATCGGCAGAGGGGGTGGAGCAACGACCAGGACAGCAGGGGGAATTGGCCAAGTACAATAGAGCTCAACAGTCACGTGACTCTCCGTGATGCTTCCAGCCCCGGCAGAGAGTTCCCCATTCATTTTCTCCATAGACATTTAGAAAAATCCTTATATAACGAGTTTTAAGGCTGTTCAGATGAGACTGGTCCTGCTGGACGAGGAGTCTCTGGCGTGGCTCATCTGTCCTCCTGAGACGCTGAACACCCTGACGGCTCTCCTCGCCCTCCTCCTCCTCCTCCTCACCCCCCTCCTCCTCTCCTCCCTCCTCCTCTGAAGGTAGCCCAGTCCGGTGTAGCCGGCCACAGCCAGCGCCATGCCCCCCCCGGCGCCCATCAGCAGCAGGCCGGACAGCAGCATGTCCCTGTTGTCCTGGCGCGGGCCGGCCGTGGCCAGGTAGACCAGCACCGCCCCGCACAGCAGCAGCGCCACGCCCACCACCAGCATCAGCACGGGGTCCGCACGCCCGCCACTCTTCAGCTGCTCGATCCGCCGCCGGCTGTGCACGCAGTTCATGTCCTGGACATAAGGTTGTCAAAAGTATCAATAGTATCGATGAGTATCAATATACCAATTTGAAATGGATACAATACTCATTTGCAATAGGTATGATAGTATCGATACTACACATTTGAAACGGATAGAAACTCATATGCAACAGTATTGATACCAGCAGTGCTTTCTCTTAATGACAAATCCAACATAGGCTACTACTGATTTTCCCTTCCCTATCATTGGTGGGTATATGTTGCTTCAACAAGCTAAAGTGTTGTGTTCTAAGGCTGATGACTACAGCAGGGGTAATCTGCTGTGTAGTGCAACATTTTTAATTACCGGTAGTTTTATCGGGCCTAGATTATGGAGAAGTGTGCATCTGTCCATCCGTCCATCCAGCTGGCTTTGTTTATTTGTATGCCTATTTTGATGTGTTGTCCCCTCTGCCCCCCGTGTGGTATGGAAAATGCTATCCAATATCGATATTTTCCTGGGTATCGGCATCGAAGTTAGAAAGTCTAGTATCGTGACAACCCTACCTGGATGGCGGAGCTGAGCAGCTGCTTGAGCAGGACGGCCAGGGCCAGGAGGCAGAGTGCGGTGCCCACCCCCAGGCGCCACTCCCCAGACAGGCTGGTGGTGGTGGAGAGGAGGCCCACCCCGCCCAGGCCCAAGCCCATGATGAGGGCCACCGAGGCACAGTAGCACAGCAGGGAGCGGCGCGGCTCTCTGAACCACCACAGCTCCACCTGGTCCTCCAGGACACGCCGCCGCAGCAGGCTGGGGTCCAGCTGGAGGCTTGGAGGCCGGCGCCGCTGCTGGTAGAAGACCTGCATCATCTCAGGCATGGTGCAGCTGGTTTCTTCTTCTGTCTCACACCTCAGCCGGCCCACAGGCAGCCGGACACCTTGTAAGATTGTGCAGAATGTGAGTTGGGTTGATCATTACACTACACCATAATGGAATTCAAATGATGGTGCACAGTGGAATCATCCTAAGATTTTAATCGCCACAATTACTTTTCTGTTTACCACAACAATGCTAATTGTATTAACAACAGGGACATTTATTCACGTTTTGCTGATTACACCATGTGCTTCAGGTTAACCTCTGTGAATGCAGATTACTCACTCTGTTAGAGGAGTGTCATGTTGTTATCCATCCCAGTTCCTTCTAGCAAAACAGTCTGTTTGGTCCTGTTGCATCAGAGAAGAGAGTAACGTACATCCACATGAATTTTATATGCAGGTAATCCAGCTTCAAGGACCCCAGTGATCAAGTAGAGAATTCCCCCGCTCTGGCTGGTTTCAGAGATGAAACTGTTCTCAGCACAGAAGGCAGAAGTATCCTCCCGTCAAACTTCACCAGTTTGGTCTTCAGTACTCTCTCACTCTGAAGCATGGAAGCAATGACACAAAAATACAATCCTACAGTGTAAAAAAAAACCAGTTGTGCGTGGTGATGTGGTGACAAACCGTGCTGGTGATGTGGTGACGAACTGTGCTGGTGATGTAGACAGGCTGGCTGGTGGGACGTCGTGTACTTAGTCCATCCACGGGATGGCAAGTCTGGTCACCAAGCCTTCATCACCACAGTGACTGTACTCTTGTCCAAGCTGGCGTCACACACTCCTTCCCTGGTCATCTGTACCCTCTTCACATTCACTAACACAATGCCAGGCAGGACGGTGGACAGTGGACACCCCCCGCCTCCTCTCATCACACGGGCACACCATCTTGTCTGTTGAAGTGGAAAAAGACCGGTCACAATAGTAGTGTTGGATCATGGTTTGGGGTGAGATTGGTGACATTGTCCAGCGTTCAGCAGTGAGAAGCCATGCCTGCAGACAGACAATGGGCTGAGCGATGAACACAATGACTGTGCCTGCGGACCACTGCAGGCGGCGATGTGTGTGTGTAACTGGCGGGGAGGGGGGGGTCGCCTGGCTGATGTGGAGGGCCGAGTGATGTCAGCGTGCACTGATAATGGAGCTTCTGTGACCCCGAAAGATAGCGTCATTCACACTGAGCTGGCCTTAGATCTGCCACATTGGACACTTGCTTGACTACTGCATCTCCATAGAAACATATATATGCTGGGAGTTACCCATATAATGTGCTAATTTGCCTGATTAAACAGTGAATTAATACTCCTAAGTGTTTATTTCATATATATATATATATATATATATATATATAGAGAGAGAGAGAGAGAGAGATTGAGATATATATATATATATAGAGAGAGAGAGAGAGAGAGAGAGAGAGAGAGAGAGAGAGATTGAGAGAGAGAGGTATATATATATATATATATATATATATATAGATAGATAGATAGATAGATAGATAGATAGATAGATAGATATAGATATATCTCTTTATCATAAAATCAAGTCATAATAAAACATTTGTGTCATGTTTTTTTAAATAATATGTTATATAAATCAGGCTATGAATGGTATATGAAAGATGCCTGTACTAAACAGTATAGAAACCTATCAGTCAAGCCAGGTTCTGCAAACTGATCGTCTGAGCCACAATCTACCCATTGCGCTGGGAATTGTGCTTGTATTTGATTGTATCTGTATGACTGTAAATCAGTCAGGAAGTGAGAAATAAAAGTGTGATCATGCCTATGATTTGGGAGAGAAAATATATCACACCACAGTTCACTCTTACTTTGTTTTACAGTTCCAGATGCGGAGATTGTGGACAGAATGATTCAGAGAGCCGGTGGCCATGCTTGCAAGATAATGCAGATGGACAAGCCAGTGATGGCCTTGGAGTGGAAGGAGTGGGACAGGAACTCAAACTGCGCTTGCTCCCCCTAGTGGAAAGTATTACAAAGTGCACATCTGAGTAACAACCTAGGAGTCTCAACTAAACTCAAATTTCAGGGTGAAGTTCACTGGTGGCAGTTGCTTTGTTAAAACCTGCTAGATCAGAGGAAAGAAGAATGATGGAATCAGAAGAGACAAAGGGAAGAATGTACTGTATGAAAGAAAGAAAGAAAGAAAGAAAGAAAGATAAAGAAAGAAAGATAGAAAAGGGGGAGAAGGAAGGAATATTGGTAATGTAGGAGCGGTGGTTCTATGCACCTTCTTCATCTCAGTGGAGGCCAGCATGAGGTTGTAGAGCTGTCCTGGGTCTGTGCTGACGGCCAGGGTGTCCTCTGATGCACATGGTGGCAATCTCCCGGTCTTCCACCTGGATCAGCTCATTGGGGATCTGACACAAACGTGATACGTCAAAATGAGATATATTGCAATACAAAAGTGTGGCAATACGTCTCGTGGGGCAGAACAATGAATTGTGATATATATTTTATTCTGCTGTAGTAATCACAAATGAGACGGTTTGCCCATCACAATTTCACAAGCTCTCCATCGAAGTAAGTTCTATCATTGGCACTTACGTTTGTAATGACATTGCATGGTGGTGGTAAGAAATGTTTATGGATCAGAAATAAATAAAATAAATGTAATTCATCACTGGGCAGATGTTGTTGTGATTGAACTTTTATTGATTATTATATCGAATTGTATTTTTATAGAATCAAAGTCCATATTGCGTATCGTATCCTATGGTGAGGTAAGCAGATCGCCCATCCAGCTGTTTGAAGATCTTCAGTCTTTACTGAGTGACGTCATGGATGAGCACTGAAACACATGAGAGAGGAGAGAGATGATGCCCTCAGTCTCATACACTGCTTACATGACATTGAAAATGAATGGTTGCTCTGCAACAATAGTGACCTCTGTAATATTCAAATAGGTCCACTAGATAGCACTCCAACAATGTCTATATGACCTGATATAGGAGCAGCTGTGAAGTGCATCTTAGCTGTCAAGCAAAGACTCAGCAAGGAGGAGGTATGTTTGTTTGTTTGTTTGTTAGCAAGATATCTCCAAATGTGACTAATGGATTGTGGTGTTGATCCGGGCCTGGGAGTCACACCATAAAGAATTGCTGCATTTATATTCTAGCGGGAGTCTGACCCTTGAGACTTCCATTCACATGCTATTCTGTCTGCATCTTTTCAAATTGGAGAATTGTTCAACATTGGCGGAGGTTTACGCTCTACACAGTGCCTTCTAGTTATTGAATTTTGAAAAGGTTTGTGGTGTATCTTCTTACTGTCCAGCAGCTCTCTTGCTACATATCTCTTCTCCAGATTGTTGTTAACTTCAGCCATCAGCCAGGGGAAGAAGTTTGTCTCAATATCTGGAAATCAGAAGCACATAGCAATGGTTAAACACTGGCCTCAGCATTGTATTGAGTCTGAGTGGAAGCGGATGCAGGAAAGGAAGACTAGACCTTTCTCCACAGGGTCATAAAAGTATCCGTGGGTCCTCAGCGTGGTGAAGACCGATGGCAGGAGGTCAGCCAGGTACCTCTGGGTGTACGCTCGGGCAGCGATCTTCTCCACAGTCTCCTTCTCTTGCTCCAGCACCTCCCTCTGCTGGGCAAGTCTGCGCTCCTGAGGTCAGAGTGACCAGGTTAGAAACAAGCGTATCTTCCCACTGCAGTCTCCCATTCCCATTTCGAGTAAAATAGACGATAAAAAATACGATGTTTTGGGGCCGTGATTGACAGGTCATCTGTCCAGTGATCGTGCAGCTCACCACCGATCACGGATTCAAATTCACTTCTGGCTCCAAATAACCACGATGGCGATGGTGAAAATGCCAACCTTGAGGCTTCAAAATGGGAGACAAAAAAAACAATGGGTGACGGCACCTTGGCTACGTCCATATAGTTTTACGTTCTATGGTTTTACAATCGGGGAACCCAGAGTCTATTTCTATTTGAAAAATAGACTCTGGGAGAGCCCTACCGTTTTTCCCGGCTTCCTGTACAGCGCGCCTCTCCTGCTGCCGTCACTTCCTTTTCAGCGTCCATGCTCCACGGTTTACAGTTTAAATAGCAACTTTACAGCGACTTTACAGTCATTTTCCACTGTTGTTGTAAGACGAGTTGACGTCTTCTATGCAGTGTATTTATATACTGTATATATATATATATATATATATATATATATATATATATATATATACATATATATATATATATATACACATACACACACACAGTATATATATATCCCCAGTTAGGCATCCATACCTTCTCTTGGCGATGGCGTCTCTCCTGTTCCTCCAGCCGCTGCACCTCAGCCAGCTGGGCATTGCGGAGCTCCTCAAAGGCCCTCTGCTGGGCCCTCAGGCAGGCCAGCTCCTCCTCCTCCAGCACCTCTAGCAGAGACTGCTCTATCGTCTTCCCCACCAACACCTCCAGCACCGGCTTCACCTCCCGCTCAAAGTCAAACAGCTGCAGCAGGGGACATTAGTATTCAGTAAGGACGGAGTAGGGTTTCATACTATCAATATTGATCAAACCTGGGTCAGATATACTGTATGTTTAAAGGGCTATACAATTAAACGTGACTCGGCGTGACTTACAATTTACGCTAATTAGCGTAATCAGATCGGTTATTGAGAAATCAACCATAATGGAGGCTGACATTCAAAACTGTCTATTTCATCAATCAGCATCCATTACCTCCTCATTGTGAACAGTTAACAATATCGACTGCAAAACAAAATGGATCACCAGTCTTGACTTTGTAAACTTGTGGAGATTAATTTACCTGAATTTTATTCGTCAAATTTTGTTATTCCAAATTGTAACCTTTAGTATTTCCCCCCCTTCATTTCCACATTAAGGGGGGTAAAGGGAATTGTGTCAAAAGCTTATGTCATTATTACTTCCTTTCTTCTTCAGTTAGTAATATTTCAAATATTTTTCTGCTGATTCATGTATAAATTGAGTTACTGAGCAGGTTAATTAATCCCATGAACAACTAACATCCAGCTCAACTTATACCTTCGAAGACATTGTGTACTCGAAGCACATTAAAACATACACAATTATTTGAAAATATTTGATGAAGGTCTAATGATGTCCCCCAACCACGCAATTAGAGTTTTGTTGAGCCTATTTCGTGTACAAAGTGCAGGCCTGTCTGCCCTTTAGGACACCTACCTCTCCCTCTTCGATCTGTGTGGCAACATCTTTGCCAGATTTGGCAGGTATGAAGAGCGGAGTTGCCGGTTTGTCCAGAAAAGCGTCCGTCTGGCACTCAACATTGGTGGCCTCTATCTGATCGCTCAGCTCCTCAAGATAAAGCTCTGAAAATAAACGTGAGTGAGGCACAGTTTCTGAACTCCTAAGGACTTATAACCTGAAAAAGATGCTTCACCTGTTTGTACATCGATGTGCTTTCTGCCCTCGAGGGCCTCAGGGGTCTTTTGTCTGAACTGCTCCCTGGCCCGTCTGCGAGCCACAGCTCTCATTCTCACTTCGTGCTGTCTGGATATCTCCGCAGGCTCTGGCTGAGCCGTCTGTCAGAGGCATTTGTAAGATACAGTCAAGTACAAGGCAAACCTATGGGATCTGGAATAGTTAGCGAGGGTGTTGTTAACCGTACTCACAGTCGGTAGGATCTGCTGGGCATACGTGTTTCCCCTGACAACGCGTCGGTCATACATGATGTTTCCATAAGTGCTTTGTCCATCATCCCTGTATTGACAAGGAAAGATGAAAGAGTGCTATCATGCAGTCAATGCAGGAATAAGCAGGCAATAGCATATAACACACATGGGCAACATACATACGGCCCGCGGGCACCCCCTGTGTGGCCCGCGATGGAATTGCATTTTTTTTTTTTTTTTTTTTTACAGTGCACCTGAAGGTAAAGGTAAAGTCCCACTGATTGTCACACAATGTGTGAAATTTGTTCTCCGCATTTGGCCCATCCCCTGGGGGAGCGGTGAGCAGCAGCGTGCGCCGCGCTCGGGAATCATATGGTGATCTAACCCCCCAAATCCAACCCTTTGATGCTGAGTGCCAAGCAGGGAGGCAAACGGGTCCCATTTTTATAGTCTTCGGTATGACTCGGGCGGGGATCGAACTCACGACCTCCCAGTCTCAGGGCGGACACTCAGACCACAAGGCCACTGAGCTGGTTGAACGCAACATGCAAGATACCCGCTGAATAAGTGTCCAAATGTTCATGTCATTCTGCCCAATACTCTTCTGTTATAGCATTTCTGTCTGGAATATGGAATATCTTTCAATAATATTTATGACTAAAAGGCTAAAAGTAATCTCATGTGTAAGAAATGACTGTTCTACATTGAAGTAGAAATTTAAATAATTCACTTGTTGGTTTTGGATTTATTTAGCTTCAAGAGTGCATTTTTGTTCTTGTGTGACCCTCAACACAGGCTTTGAGAATCCCGGGCCACTTACTGATACTTATGCTTAAATTAACCACTCATATTCTGGTTTATTTCAAGAAAAACATTTCGGCTAGTGGAAATTCTAATTGGCTGGTAACTTTAAAATCTAGCAGCCATATTGGCAGGTGGTGAAAAAAGTTAATGTCAAGCCCTGCAGGGAGAGCAGGTGGTGACAAAGGAGTGAAAAAAGGATCAAATATTGGTGGTTAAGACTGAATAATGACATCACAATTGTTAATTTAAAATGAGTTATTCCTCTAAACCTGCCTTCAAATGCCCCAAATTTTTCACGCTGGCGCCGTTCAGCCCTCAGCAAAATCTGGTAGCGAGGACATTTTTTTGTGGCCCTCTCTATCATCAAAGTTGCCCATCCATGGGTTACGGCATGACTGTAGGCTCTTTCACACACAGGTCGCGCAAAAATTGCCGTTTAGGAGTCCCGCAAAGACCGCACCCTCGCCACAGAAATTGCTTTCACACAGAGCCAAGCAGCACGGCCACATTCCCGTGCTGTGGTGTACTTTCAGGTGAAATCCCCTGCTCCCGGATTGAAAGGCGAGCGGAGGGATTTCCAGCTCCTCCTAGCCCAAATGAATATTTTCATAGGTTAGTGTAGCCTAGGCTAGGCTACTGTATGATGAACGAATTCATTCAACAACAAGACTTCCGTCCTCCGTCCGATAACGAACAATACACGACCGCCCGCATATCAAACAGCTGCAGTCTGCATAATGTTCGTCGGGGGAATAGTATAGGCTATAAATGCACATGACTACTTAACGTTAGTAGTTTTTGTAAGGGAATGCACAGAGCTGATTTCGAGAGGGAATAACCTCAGACCAACTCGCCACAGACAGCTATAGCCCTCTGAAGCTTATTATTATATCCGTTAATTGTACCTACTAATGTCAACATCGTTTGAGCATAAAGCCTAACCGCACGGAGCATTCCTCCTGGCGCCCCTGCAGTCATGATTGTATAGGCTACTTTTTTACTTTCACTCCTGCACTTTCTTGATACATGAGGTGATTTCCCCTGTAATTTTTTTATGAATGAGCTGACCATTCGCACCTTTTCCGGCTCGCTGCGACAACGCTTTCAAATGGAGGCGGGTTGCCAGGTAACCCGGCGCTGTTACTACCTACCGTCGCGGGACAAAAGGCGTAAAACAATTGTCCACCAAAGCGCGTTCACGACTTTCACATCGGAGGCGCGAATCCTATTTTCTGTGTATTTTTCGGCTTTCAAGGCCGGTGTGAAAGAGCCTAATATTTGTTCGGCCCCCGGCAACAATCTGGGTTTCTCATGTGGCCCCCCATGAAAAATAGTTGCCCACCCCTGGCATATAACCTATTTGCTGGCAGGATCCTCAGAGACAGATAAGATAAGACAGTGTCAAACAAGCCAAAAACAACACATAGCTTCTTCCATGCATAGATACACTGTAGTATATTTACAACTCAGCACTTCTTCAGAAATGCTTCAAAGAACCTTGAGGTGCCGTGAAGTTTCAAAAGCTTTATAATCTTGAATTTAGATTCAAGATTTAAAAACTCCTGTCCTACAGAAGAACCTACATGATTTGCACACCAATATGTTTCACTCTATGTATGAAATGCACTATATTATGCACATTTGCATGTCAGCTGGCTTCAGCTGATATCAGCCATAATAAAAACAATTAACAAACAACCTCTAATTATATCTGTCCATTTTCGTGACTGAGGTGCTGCCTTTGATACTTCCGAGCTGTCTTGAACGCACCTGCCCAGGCCAGGCAGCCTCTGCAGAGCACGCTGATGCTGTTATCAAGAACTGTGTCGGCCTAGCTGGCATAATTCTGCACATTGAAACAATTTATATAAAATTTGAAAAGCATAACAAACTTACAGTTCTGAGTTCGGCTCCCTATATTTGGAGCGGTTTTGAACAGGCCTCGGACGACTTGAGAAAGTGTACGTGCCGTTTGGCGTTTCCTTTTGAGGCTGTAGAACGGATGTCATTCTTAAAATTATCAACTGTATTCCTACTATTCAATCTGGTAGCTCGCTAATAGTTCACTATCAACTAAAATAAGTTAAACTAGGCTAAACCCGGCAAGCTAGCTTCGACAACATGACAGAGGAGACTGAACACAAACGTTTGACAAAGGTTTGTCATAGTAACCGTATCCAGGAACTTCGAGGTAAGTGCCGTTACATCACTTCCTTTCGTGAAGTTTTCCCAAAGAATGTACATAGGCAAATAACGCCCCATATTCATGATAGCGCCAGCAATCCGCCATGTTGGCCTGAAGGAGACCGCCTCTGATTGGCTATCATGGTTTTAGGCCAAAATGGCGGCAGCGCTGTAAAAAAAAAAAAAAAAAAAGTCTTGTCCCTTGCCTTCAATGCTCGTTGGTTGATGATGATGATGATATGACGACTGCTACTGCTGCTAGCTGTTATGATATGAATAATAGCGAACAACAACAATAATAATAATAATAATAATAATAATAATAATAATAATAATAATAATAAGTAATAAATCATAAATCATAACAGACTTATTTTTTATTAACATTTTTTTAACATACAGGAACAAAAACTGTTTATTATTAGTTAATAAACCCATTGTCCTTAGTCCTTATATTGTGAATGTGGACACAACAACAACAAAAATAAAAGCAACAATGGTCCTAGCTCTAACATGCCCATCACTGATCAGCCAATAGCTATGGATTTGGGGGTGGCCCCTGGGGTGGCCAGACACACCCCTGTGACCCAGGCCACTCGCCTGTTCGCTCCCTGTCCCTGGGTGGAGGTGGAGGAGGCTGTGGCTGCCTCAACATTGGCTCTTCCTGGTGCCTGGATGTGTGAGGGGCAAGCCCTCTGCAATCCTGAACAATAAAATAAATACAAGAAGCAAGGATATCCATTACTAATCAAAATATCCATTTCATAACACAGCTGAGGAAGCCAGGCAGGCTGTCCCGCAAACGAAATGGAACAAATCAGTTTGTCAATGATAGCCTACATTTAGACAGGTCACTGTATCAATTAATTTGCATTAATGTTAGCCTGCATCATTCAGAGGGAACAACAGCCACTTACAACAGGAGGTGCAGGCTCTGGTGGGGATGGGTGCAATGCCCCCAGCTGGAAGTTGTGGGAAAACGCATGTGGCATGGGTGGTGGCATGTTCATGATCGGCCATGGTCCAGGAGCGCAGCTGCTGGGGTAATGTGCAAAACCCCCGAAGGGGTAGTACACCATTCTCATCTGCCCCAACTCAGAGAAATAACGGTGATCTGGAAGGAAAAGGCATTATAAACCTGAAGGTTAAAATAGTATGACAATATCAATTTATCATTCAGTTGTTGTTGATTTTTAGGAGCTGGTGGATTTTTAGGAACATGCCTCTAAGCCAGTGGTTCCCAACCTTTTTTGTGTTATGTACCCCTTGAGCTGTTTTTCCATGACAATAGTACCCCTCACTCATGCGTGTTCATGATTACATACAAGTAAATCTATACAAAATATATGTTTCACTGAACTGCCGGTGTTTGGGCATTTTAGTTCTTGTTTTTTGCCATTATCAGTAGCAGAACAGTGTAGCAGTTGACACGTGCCAGCAGAACTAGTTGCGGCACACACATCACATTTTAACAATGGGCTTATGAAATGACTTGGAATATATATTTATTTATTTATCATTTTGGAAGTAAATTGTATTCCCCAATCATTCCAAGTACCCCCTGCAAGCTGCTCAATACCCCTAGGGGTACACGTACCCCTGGTTGGGAATCACTGCTCTAAGCGACTCCCTCTGCCCCTGATGTTCTAAGAAATGATCTAACAATGAATATTATTACTTAAAAGCAATTTCAAAAATCTGTAAACTGTTATGTCAATAGCAAAATAATTTAAAATGTGAGCCTCACTTTAAACATTCTTTACCTCTCCTGAGTTTATAAGAATCCAATGAGATTTTGTTAATGACATCTTCTTTACCTGCTCACACTGTAAGTCTTTTTTTAGGCTTTTTTAGGCATTTTTAGGCTTACAACGCAGCCAATGAATGTAAGTTGAATCCTAGTTGATAAAGAATTGATTCAATTTGGCTCTCTCTATTTATTTATTTATTTATTTATTTATTTATTTATTTATGTTTATATATTTGTTTACAGAACATTACTGAAATGTAGAAACAGGTGAGAATTTATGGAATGTAAAGAAATTAACCCCATGGATTGGTTTGATTTAAATTCAGTAGTGTGACTTATCTCAGACTCGGCAAGCAATCTTTGTATTTTTATTTATTCATGCATTACTTTTATCTTATAACTAATTTATAGACATTGACATTATGAAGACATTGGTTTGTTGTGCGAATTTGCTTTATTTGATAGTAAACTGCTTGTTTGAAAAGTTGACTCGATCGGCAGAGAAGGATTCATGAGAATGAATGACTTGCAGGTGCAGATGACGTGCCATGACATCACCGCCCCCCCCCCCCCCTCCCAAAAAAAGTTTGTTGTTTCCCACGGTTGCAATTTAGGTGGGATTCCCACCTATTCTAAATTGCAATAAAACATAAATATCTCAAAACCTATAAAACACCGAGAAAGGTCATGCCACACTTCACCGCAATGAGTTGATCTTTGAGATGTATGATGTGTACAAACAAGTTTGTAAAACAAAGAAACTTACTTCTGCTTAAGTCCAGCGGGTAGTCCGGGTAGCCGAAAGGCGGCTCTTGTCGTCTCCCATCCACGCCGGCCACATGCTCTCCTCCTGCCGTTGGCCTTCTCTGGAGGTCGCCGGGCCCCGAGGCTTGCATCACCATGGCCCTTGCATGGTCTTGGGGCACGCTCTGGAGCTCGGCATAGGTTTTACCATCTGTCTGTTGTTCAAATCGCCGCTGTGGCACCTGGAGTAAAGCGCGCTCCACCGGCGGGACGCACATCGGTCCAGATTTTACCGGTTGACGGGCCTCATCACTCGGGGCCGAGGTCCCAGTCCCACTGACGCCGCCACTTTTAGCTTTCTTGAGGCTTCGCTGCTGAGCCATGATCCTGCTCCGCTCTGTGATGAGGTGACATTTCTGGCAGTCGCAGCTCTCAAACGGACAGATTCTCTTGTGGCCTTTGAACCGGACGGTAATCCCATGGTGCCTGCATCTGGCACAGTTTGGCTGGCGTGAGGGCATCGGGGTAGCTGCTCTCTGGGTCTGGCTGGGTTTGGAGGTCGACATGACTGGAAAGAAGTTTGGTCTGTCTGATTTGATCAATTTATGTGCTGGGCTGCGTCTGTAGGCTACTGACTGTATATCTGACGCCCCCCACTTCACCCAGCATCGAGGACACGTGAGGCCACTCTACTCTACAATGTATCATTTTTAAGTGAGGAGGACCAGAGCAATCTAGTTGGTAAGAGAGTGGCGCCAGGTGTCAATGTGCCAGGTCCAAAATGCACTAGGGACGATTGGTTCCCAGGCTGCCACACAGCAATCACGAATTGGATGGGCCCAGAGCAATTTAGAGAAGGTCTAAATACTAAAATAAATATTAAATACTTTAAAAATGAGACCAAAAAATGCATTTAGGTGGAGTTAACAGGCTGTCTCATTGTTTTTATTTCCTCTCAGTAAAACAATAATACACATTTTAAATAAAGACTGTGGAAGAAATTCTGCAAATTTATTTGGCGACTCAAATGAAATCTCCTGCGACCCACCTGTAGGGTCGTGACCCAGTCTTTGGGAAACACTGCACTAGAGGATTCTGACAGTGTGGTCAGAAACATGCACACCAGTAGCCTGCTGGAGGTCATTTTGTAGGGCTCTGGCAGTGCTCCTCCTGTTCCTCCGCGCACAAAGGAGCAGTCACAGGTCCTGCTACTGGGTTGATGCTCTTCTACGGCCCTGTCCAGCTCTCCTCGTGTAACAGCCGGTCTCCTGGTATCTCCTCCATGCTCTTGAGACTGTGCTGGGAGACACAGTAAACCTTCTTGCGACAGCACACTATGTGGATGTGCCATCATGGAGGAGCTGGACTACCTGTGCAACCTAATTGGGCTGCAGGTACCGCCTCATGCTACCACCATTAGTTAAGTTAAGTTAAGTTATCCTTTATATTTATCCCCTTGGGGGGAAATTCATCCTCTGCATTTGACCCATCCTCTACTAGGAACCTTCCTAGAGCTAGGAGCAGTGGGCAGCCACTGTGCAGCGCCCGGGGACCAACTCCAGTTCTTTTGCCAGTACCTTGGTCAGGGGCACTGACAGGAGTATTAACCCTAACATACATGTCTTTCTTTGATGGTGGGAGGAAACCGGAGCACCCGGAGAAAACCCACACGGACACGGGGAGAACATGCAAACTCCACACAGAAAGGACCTGGGACGGACCGGGGTTCGAACCCAGGACCTTCTTGCTGTGAGGCAACAGTGTTAACCACTGAACCACCGTGCCGTTAGTGAGAAGGACACTAGCAGAACACAAAACTAGAGAAGAAGCAGTCAGGAAGGATAAGGAGAAAACAATTGTCTGTGGTCACCACATGCAAAACCATTCCCTTTTGTGGGGGTTGTCTTGCTTTGACCGCATTGCACCTGTTGTCACTTTAATTTGCACCAAAGCAGGTAAAACTGATTCACAATCAGTTATGCTTCCTAAATGGACAGATTTAGATATCTTAAAACACATGACTTGGTGTTATACTGTGATGATTAAGTGTTCACTTAATTTTTTTGAGCAGTGTATTTCTGCAGGCCTTGCAACTTCTGCCACTTAGGATTACTGCATTTCCTCGTGCAAAAAGCCTATTTGTGTTGTTGCTGGCGACTGTCAGCCTGCAGGGGGCAGTAGCCTCTAGGTTAGGACATGCAATTCTGCCATGCAAAGCAATGGTCTGTAACCCATTGCCTGCTTTGATCTCATTTATAAAGTATTTAACATGTATATGTTATCAATAACATGTGAACGAAGTTGTGATTTACCAAACGTATATCTCTTTGAAATGGTTGGTTTATATAACTTCATTCAAGATAATATATAAGGTGATGCGGAAATGGGAGTAAAAATGGTCAGGAACGTTCATTTATGCACAAATTTGCTCTTTTGATGATTTATGGGTTGAGGCCTATTGTGAATTGGGTCACGATGGTTTGTCACTTTTTTTAAATGGAGTCCCCATGGGTTTGGGAACCACAGTGGATGAGTGCAGCTGAACTGTGCAGCTTCTGCATGTCAGTTTGTGCCGCTGTGTGAGTGTGAAGTAGCCTACAGCCTTTGCCAGGAGGACATGTGCATGTTCTGCTCAGCATTTATGCCCTGAAGGGGTTCTGATGACTGAGGGCCAATTTAGGGACCCAGTGGACCCAACATCGGATCGGGCCACCCAAGAGAAAAAGGAACACAAAATCATTACAAAACAAATCTCTTCTAAAATCAAGTCAATCGTGAATCATGTGAGAAATGTGTTGTGTGAGAGATTTTTTTTTTTTTTTGTAGATGTTTTGACACGCGTGCACACACACACACACACACACACACACACACACACACACACACACGCGTGCACACACACACACACACACACACACACACACACACACACACACACACACTCACACACACACACACACACACACACACACACACACACACACACACACACACACACACACACACACACACACCTGCCAGTTAGTGGCACACCTGGCTGTGAAAACAAGGACCCATTTGAAAATTCTTTCCCCTTGCCAAAAATGTAGCCTAACTTTGGAGCGTTATTTAGCCACCTTCCTAACCGGGTATGAGGTGGTCCGTACCAATGGATGCCTTTCAGGGGTGTGCAAACTTTTTTGAATGGGCACCAGATTAGATCATGTAAAAACGACGGGGGGGGGGGGGGGGGGGGGGGGGGTTGGCCGCTGCTTCTCGCATCATATGGGTTATAAAAAAATACTCTAAGGATTTTGTTTCCCATCTGAAAACATTATTTCGGCCTGCATCATACTTGGCGCTTGTCTACACTAAACTGTATGATTGTGGTGTCCAGGTGACTGGAAAAAAAAGAGAGGCAACGTGAACAAGCCAAGGGCCGCTTAGAATCGGTCCGCGGGCCGGACTTTGGGCATGCCGGCCTTAGGTCATCCATATCCTACAGAACAAAAATATAAATGCAACACTTTAGTTTTAGTTTTAACTGTTAATGTTGGCTGTTGGAGAAACTTTTATATGTGCTTCTTTAATTGAACTTCCCCTATATAATTTAAATTAACTTTGTTGAACCACTTTGACAATCTGCCTCCAAGCATTTTCTGTGTTGTCACAGTCAGTCTGTTAACAAACATCTCTCTCGCCCCCCCCCCCCCTCTCTCTCTCTCTCACACACACACGCACACACACACACACACACACACACACACACACAGACGTACTGTGCCTCCTGCGTAATCCTTGGTGTGCTAAATGCATCTTCATTTAGTCACGATGCACTCCTCACAGCAAATTGACTGTAAACTCAATTTAGTCAGTGGCCTATCTCAGGTTGATGAGATCCAAATTTGATCCACTCCTTTCACTAGAACTCCAGAGGGAATACAAATACATTGAACACCTTCCGTGTGCTACATCATTAACCACTGCTTCACTCAAATGTCTCTGGCCAAGGAGAGCCATGTCTATATTGCATGAATGATAACACATACTGTATGTTGCCCTTTACAATTGCCTTTCAAAATACAAATCTATTATTATGAGCAACTGGTTCTGCACAAACACTACATAACAAGCCTGTTATGTATCGGAGATCTTGTGCCTTAGATGGACAGCAATATGACTAACAACACTTCTGTTTACCACGCTTCCAATTCATTTAGCCCACAGCACAGTGGAGGATGAGAAAAGGCCTAACCAATCTGGTGCTTACATGTAATTTCTGCTGCTGGCCACTAGGGTGAGCTAAGTCTCCCGGAGGTATGGAGTCTGTTTTATTTTAGTCCTCATCCAACTGTGGCTCTGTTTTGATGAAGGGAATCTCAATAGACCGTGCCTCCATGGAACGTCTGGAGTATTTTGAAGCGATTTTCTTGTGGAGAGACGGAGTGACTGAGAGAATAGGGCAGATTATTGGTGGCGATATATTCCCGCATGACTAAACACAGCTGTCACACGGGTGAGAAATGGCTGCATTTCTTTTCCGGAGAGGACAGAAAATAACTAATATCACGACGGGGTGACATTGTTGAGGTGTTCATTTTCACACAGTAATTCCTGGAAGCCATTTTTTGAACACATGTCAGACAAGCACTGTGCCATCCACTTCTGTTCCCGCTGTGCAACCATGACAACAGGGCCCGAGCATCACATCACCTTCCTTCTTCAGCAGTGTTGGGGGTAACTCATTACAAAAGTAACATATTACATGTAATATATTGCTTTTAGCAGTAACTCAGTAATATAACTTATTACCAATAGGATTTGAGTAATATTACACCAGTTACTTTGTCAAGTAACACAAGTTACAAATTGAATTATTATTATTATTTTTAAATCAAAGCACATATTTAAATAAAGATACAATCATTTCCTAATCAAATTGTGTGCTTTTGTTTTTATGCAAATGACCACTATAAAAGGATAACATTTAGAATTTTGGACAGTTTACACTGATTTCGAGATGGTTTAAATTATTTTTCGGGATGGTTTCCGGGGCGGCAATGTGATATCATTCTGCTACTGCAAGTTATTTTGTTGAATGTAATGCAAAAGTAATGTGGTACTCTACACCGATCGTAATATTGTAAAGTAACTTATTACTTTCAAATGAAAGTAACTAGTAATATGTAGTATATTACATTTTGAAAGTAACTTGCCCAACACTGCTCTTCAGTGCCGTGACTTTATTGACCGTGGTAGTGTGTTATGTGTGTATGAGTGTGTCACTATCTGTCTGTGTATTTATGTTAATGCAGTAGTGTGTTATGTGTGTATGAGTGTGTCACTATCTATCTGTGTATTTATGTTGAGGTTGGTTGGGGGGGGGGATTAAGTTCTCCTTCAGCTCATCTCCATTAAAATGACTGATTATGATGTCAGCTATGGTCGTGGCCTAGATCTGACTGACAGCATTGTGTGCTCTGGCAGGAAGCCACTGGGCCTTGTAAATACTCTTGTTGCCCTGTCCTACGGTCTGCGCAGAGGAGAGTAACCTCACTGTGTTCAGACAGAACAATAACACTGCGGTTGGGTTAATGCGGAGGTGTACAGGAGGGGGGGGCGGGGGGGCCCTGCCCTGTTGCTGGCGCCATTGAGAAAGCTGTAGCCTCCGGTTCACCTTCGCATTGGCATAATTTGCATATAGATGAGAATCGTGGCACGTAGCTGCTTAGGGGGGTATATTAATAATGGGCTTGTTGAGCAGGGTACGGTACTGTACGAGAGGAGGACTAGAACAGCTCTTACAGACGCTGAGACAGGTGGGGCCTGGAGGAGCAGCGGTGGTCGTCTGCCTCGCTGAAGCCACGCTGAAAAAGACTGTGGCTATTAGTGTGGTGTCAGTTAAATTAATATGGACTGATTAGCTAATAGGAGAATGACTGGATTAGGGAACCTCTGACTGCTGTCCACATTAAAACACAAGGGCCCAATTGACAGTTAACCATTTATTGGTCTGGTCAAAGGTTATCTATGCACACAGGTAGAAAAGGTGCAGTATATACTCTGAGCAGCAGGGGTAGGCCAACTCTCAAACAATGAATGAACTGACTGGGTTTTAGAGGCAGCAGGTATGGTGGGGTAATTATTAGTCCTATGATAATAGGTGTGTGCTGAGGTTCAAGTGGAGGTAAGGTGAGAGATGATGGTGTGGAGGATTCTGGGGAATGGAGTCCTTAACATTCAGCTTGGTATTTTGTATGCACGTGACATCATCCAGTGTCTGTCACATCTGTCGTCAGAAAAATATTGGAACTGAGAACCAACACACATTTCTCGGAGGATATCAGAACACCAAGTAGAGTGAACATTTCAATTTTTCAAATCAGGAACATAGACTCATACATACACCATAGGCTCTCACACTCCCCTTTCTTGTTTTCTTTCTTGTTTGTTAGCCTATACCTGTTGTAGAAATTGCTCCTCCAAAAGTGCACACTGGAACAGCATGGGGGTGCACACAATTGCTTGACCTCCTGACCTCTATATACTCCCGATAGCCCCCTCCACTGCCTCTATTACCCGTCTGTCATGGCATCAAATTGATTCTACTGACTAGGTGGCTGTGACAGGGACATCCAAGGAGGGCTACTGCTTGGCGTCTCTCTCTTTCTCTCTCTCTCTCTCTCTCCCCCCCCCCCCCCCCCACGCAAAATACGCAGAAGCATTCTCTGGATTTTTTTTTATCATTTTGTCAATTGTCAATTTGTCAATATTGCTTAAATGCCCATATAGTTGTCATTTATGGTATGCATCTATATAGATTCCCTATTGTTTAACAGTAGGGAGACAGACTGCCAGTTGCATGTCCGTCTGCATGTGCTGTCCCTCTCCAGTAATTCATCCTATTATCCTTATCCTGCTGTGGGGCCCGGGGAACCTGGCTCAGCCAACAGTCACCATTTGACCCTGTACCACCGGTACTACAGTTTGCCTCTGACCTGTCAAGTGCCGACCTATCACACAGGCTGGGCAAAGAACACTAAAAATGGCTGAAGATGGCCAAGAGAGCATACACATTTGTAAATGTCATGTCAATGAAGCAGCAGTAATATTAATAGAATGGTAGTAGGCTAGTTGTAGTAGTAGTGGTAGTAGTAGTAGTAGTAGTAGTAGGGTAGTAGTAGTAGTATTTAGGTTCTGAATGAATGGTTTGTATTATACTCATCATCATTATCATCATCATCATCATTATTAATATTAATAGTAGTAATTCTAGTACAAATAGTAATTATTAATAGTATATTAATAGTAATAGTATTATGTACTTCTACATGATTTGTGGGATTTATTATTATTATTATTATTATTATTATTATTATTATTATTATTATTATTATTATTACCTTTATTATTATTATTATTATTATTATTATTATTATTATTATTATTATTATTATTATTATTATTATTATATGTTATTTTATTGTAACCCCGCCCCTCAAGCCGTCGTCACGGCTGAAGCAGCCAGTGAGGGGGGCGGAGGGGGGCTCGAGGCAGCAGCGTCGCAGCGCGAGAGGAGCGGCTTTCTATCGGACGGGCTTTGTTTAGTGGATGTGGATGAGCTCCATCACCTCCTCCAGACATGTGGACGGATATAAGGACATTGTTGCTCTTTCATCTGTTAGCCCTGAAGCTTCATTCCTCGGAAGGTCAGTGCTGTCTAAAATTGGGATCAATCAAATAAAAATGATGCATTATTCGCTGTTTTTCCCTCTGTGCTGGGCTGTAGGTGAGTGATTGGAAGCGCTCGCGCTCCTGTGAGTGTGAATGAGACACAGATGCCCAGAGAGAAAGATACAAATACTTTATTGTAGCCTTTGCGGTTCAGAATTGAAAACAATGCATTGTGAATGTGTGATAGCGGAAATATCCAGTAACGTTATTTTGGTTAATGATGGGGAAAACGTGTGTCATGTGTTTCCTGTGTGAGCATCCATAACGTTACTACTGGAACAGTAGTAGTAGCGTAGCAGCGTCTTCATGTTGTGAAAAACGTTATGGACGGTAGACATGTGGCCTACTCTGTTTTGCTTTTCCTCTGACCACAATCGTTGTAATACTCACAGCGCCTCAGCCAACTGACCTGAATGAATGCTGCTGAATATCAAGTAGGCATTCATTTGCAAATGACAGTTGCGCGAAGGCGTTTGTTGTTGATCAGTGACGTGTACAGACATTTGGGGGGGAGGCAGGTGCTCAAGTGAGGAAAAAAGGGACCCCTCTCTCTCATAATTATTATTTATTCAAAATAAATAAAAGTTACATACAGCCAGCCAGATCCGGATTAACACAGTGTGACCACACCTGAAGTGCTCTCCTCCTGCCAATATACATGTAAAAACAAACAAACAAACAGAAAAACAAACAAACAAACACACAAAAACTATGGCAACAAATACCACAGATTTACATGAAATTATTGCTAAAGTATATTCTCAACACACATACTACAGAAAAATGTAAGACATACTGTACTAACTAAAATAATAGGTCATTTTATACAGTGAGGTCAAGTTTTGAAAAATGGTCTCACTACAATGAAATGGCGACCAAGAGTGTTTAGGGTCCTCAGTATGCAGAAATATTCAAATAGAATAGACAAAAATAACACATTTATATACTGCATACAAAAAACTCTAGGCTACAGTACCTATAGAACCCATTCTCATTCAGATATCTTGAGGTGAGAGGTCAAGGGACCCCTTTGAAAATGGCCATGCCAGGTTTCCCCTCGCCCAAATTTAGCCTAAATTTGGAGTGTTATTTAGCGCCCTTCTGGACAAGCTAGCATGACATGGTGGTACCAATGGATGCCATAGGTCTTCCAATTTCATACCCGTGTTGTCATTCTAGCTCTGAAAATGAGTCCGCTACAGCCTCTGAAACAATAATGTTGGCTGCGCATGTGTCTTGAAAAAGGGCACTTGTCAGTCCAAAAAGTCCAAAAGGGCAGTGGTTTGGGTACCACCACCACCACCACCACCACCACCACCACCACGTGGGGTCTATCTGTGCACGGCCCTGTTGTTGATCCATCTAGATGTAGTTTTCCCTCTGTTTTTCTTTTCCAGCAACAACGGAGGAGTGTGAGGATGGACAGTTTCAGTGCAACAACAAAAGGTGTATACCAACCATCTGGAGGTGTGACGACGACGACGACTGCTCCGACAACAGCGATGAGGAAAACTGCCGTAAGTCTTACAGAGAAAGAAAAAAAATGAACCGAACAAAAGGCGCCTAGCGACCCTGTGATACATTTGAGAAGGATGCTATGCAAATCATCTGAGCCCTGTACCTATAGGGGTTGCCTATTACAGTGACACCCCCATGAGATTTAAATATCACAAAGTAGGAAAAGGTCATTATGAAGTACAATTATCTCCTTTTGGATGAATAGATCCACACAAATTCATCTGGTTTATCCACGCAAACGCGATGATTAAAAAAAGAAGAAGACATAAACAGCTCTGTTCCACAACTAGACACCAATAGGCTGTTTACAGGACAAACCAAAGCGAATGAAACCGCCTCATGTTGGAGTGTGGATGTAGGATCAGGCATGTGTGGGTGCCGCACGCCCACAGCGTGAGCAGGTGATGAAATCCCTAGCCTTCCTAGCTCCAGGCTGTGACTGTGCTGCGTGTTGTGTTCTCTCGACGCTACGAACGCCTCGCACAACAACTCGCACATCTTTCTTTTGAGAAACGAGAGTTGATTGGGCGGTCATCATCCCTCTCCTCGTCGTCCAAAAGCAGGAAGTGTTGAGCTGAGAGACGGACAGATGCGCACGGTGCGCGCCTCTCGCACTCGCAAAGCTTCGACAGGTATCTGGGATGCTGTCGTCCGTGTTGTTGTGCGCAGATATAATTGAATTCCGCTGGCCTATATTCCGGATGAACCGATGGAGTGCTGCCAGAGTGGAATGAAAGCTTTGTATGTTTGCCATGCAGCCATGTTCTTTTGTGTCTGGGTTAATTGTGGCTCGGGAGGAATTTCAGCGCCTCCCCTCACCATCATTCATCCATCCTTTCTCTCCCCCTCTCTCTCTCTCCCCCTCTCTCTCTCTCTCTCTCTCTCTCTCTCTCTGTTTCTCTTTATGTCTCTCTTTCACACATGCTTCATGGGTCCTCTGTAGTAGTCTGGAGGTGTTGCCATTGTTGCTTCTGTGTCTGCGACCAGCAGGACACGTCCCCCGGCATGCCAGGGAAAAGCAGGCCATTTGGAGCGTCTTTCTCCCTAAAACATTCATGTGTCCCCGTGCTGTTCACAAACACAAACACACACGCACGCACACACACACACACACACACACACGCACACACGTACACACGTACACACACACACACGCACGCATGCACGCACACACGCGCACGCACACACACACACACACACACACATACACGCACGCACACGCACCCACGCACGCACACACACACACACAAACCGATACAAGGAGAAATGTGTTAGTGTCAGGCTGTCTTTTCTCTGTCTTTCTTTGATGAGTGCAAATGGGGACGTTTCATTACCCTGCTTCTATCAGACAGAGGCTCCGCTGGCGCGTTTAGGTGCCGAGTGAAAGCAGAAAGCATTCCCCCTCAAAGGCTTTTCAACTCAGACAGCCGAGCATCACATATCATTCCATTAGAGAGACTGGCCTTGAACAGTCCATTGCTTTTCCCTGTAGCGCGCCGTTCTGTGTGTGTGTGGGTGTGTGTGTGTGTGTGTGTGTGTGGGTGTGTGTGTGTGTGTGGGGGGGGGGGGGGTGATGCTGATTGTCCTGCGCAGAGTCAGATCTGCCTCTGACCTACAGTAAGGTTGTCAAAAGTATTATTTGAAACTGATACAATACTCATTTGTAACATTATCGATACCAGCAGTGCTTTCTCTTAATGAGAAATCTAACATTATACTACGGATCTTCCCCTCCCTATCATTGGTGGGAATCTGTTGCGTCAACAAGCTCAAAGTGTTGTGATAGGCTGATGGCTGATGACTCGAGCAGTGGTAATCTGCTGTGCGTAAGTTTTATTGGGCCTAGACTATGGAGAAGTGTGCATCTGTCCATCCATCCATCTGTCTTAGTTTAGCATTATGCCACGGTATCTGGGTATCATATCTAAGTTAGAAGTTCTAGCATTGTGACAACCCTACTCTGACCTGCATCCTCTTACTGTCTGTCTGACCAAATGGATGTTCTGCGGTTGTTTCTATTTCCCTAGCTGAGGAGGGTAAACGACAGTGGGAGAGTCAGTGTAGGGCAGTCAAGTGTAAACCTGTACAACGTAATGCTGTGCAGGGGATTTAGCTGGTGCAGACAGCAAACAAAAAACACATTTTAGTCTCCTGATCACTATGGAACGCCTTCATTTCTCACGTCTCTGGATGGATGAATGGACTCTTCGTCTCGTTATCACTATTCATCTTATGTTCAGACCTTACAGTGGGCCAAATTCTTCCGGGTCCTGTTAACACTTCCCGGCGGTCACGGCGCAAAATAAGAGAGTTGTTTTTGTCGCGGACAGTGCAGGGGGTAAAACAAAGAACGCAGCCTACTACTTTGAGCTCGGTACACAGCAAGCAAGCGAGTATCCACTGTTAGCCAGGTCAGATAACGTTATCGTCGACAATGACGAGCACTTTCTTGTAAAACATACCTGGACTCCAACAAAGAAAGCTTCAGATAGTTTTCTCCCCTCCGAGCGCTCGAGCCACTTAGGTCTATAAGACCCGCAGACGTTAACGTAATTCCCTGGAATGCGAGACTTAACGAGCCAGTTACATGGCGTTGCATTCTTAGACATTGCCGTTTGCTTTTATTTGGTATGTTACATACAATTGGCCAAATTATTAGTTAATTCAGAGTTAGATGATATTGGAACAGCCAGCCAGCCATTTTATTTTATTTTATTTTTTAGCCGGAAGTCGTGACACGACCACACAACCGGGTCAAATGGGCGTGGCTACATAAGGTGAATAGGCACAGACAAAACCAACAAACTGTGAATGCATGATGCAACGGACACTTTTGAACGCTTCGGACGCTTTTGAAATATGCTGACAAGAAGAAGAAAACTTTGCCGCAACGCTCCGTTTATGATTTCAATGCCACCTTAGTTTAGAGGTGACAGGTGCTTGCGTTTGAGACTCACAGAACAGGTGTAACGCTCTTAAAGCACGTCATCGCTCACTCCAATATCATACATGCATTTTGCACCAAGGCCACGCACACTCCTCCATCCTCCTCCTCCTCCGTCCTCCTCCTTCACCACCCCCCAGACAGAGTGCATCGCTATCTCTCCATCCACCCCACCACCATCCCCCATCATCCACAAAATCTCTATTCCCCACTGACCGTTCACGCACTGGATTCACCCACCGGCTCATACATGCATAATCTAATCACACTCATAAGCATGCGTGGACGTGTGTGTGTGTGTGGACCAGGCACACACGCACGCAACATATGTACACCAGCACGCAAACATGCACACACAATGTCAATGGACTTTGCATTCACACTTTTCTGTCAATGAAGTCTTAAGATGAATCTATATGATTGATCGCCGCTGAAGCTGTTTGGTGGTTACGTAAGCTTTCCAGACAGAACGAGATGCAAAGACACCCGGGAGTTGACGGTAGTGAAGGCAACACAAAGGCGTTCTCCCCTGTGCCCTGACGTCCGTTTTGTTCCAGCAGCTCTGTCTGAGCTGTGGCATCATCCTCTTCCTGATTATAGTAGCATCTCAGCAGCTCTCCCATCTATCTGCACACCTTCAAAGTACAGCACTTTCTCTTTGGACTTTTGGGATTTGTGGATTAAAATTTTCGACCCCCCCCCCCCCATTCTTTATTTTTTGTTTTTGAAATGTTTTATGGTCACTCTCACTCATGATTCAGTAGGTCACCGGTTGGCTTGGTTCCAGCCTTAAAACTCGTTATATGAGGATTTTTCTAAATGTCTATGGAGAAAATGAATGGGGAACTCACTTCCGGGGCAGGAAATGTCACGTGACTGTTCAGCTCTATAGTGATTGTTTATTTCCTCCATCTAAGGCGTATGAATGGGATGCAGCTTCCTCTGCCGCAGTGTGCATAGGTTTGGAAGGAGTAAACAGAACTTAATAGTTTAGTCAGCAACGTTTCAACCTCAGCACTCGTCTGACCAGCTGAGGTCAAAGCAGCCTTCATCCAGTACGCAGGTTTATTTTGGAATGATGTGGACGTGCCTTCATACACTGCCTCCTCGCAGCAGCACATCTTTCTGTTTGTAAGTTGGATTCATGGTCTGAGATTAGTTATATCACTTCAAACTGTGTTGTTGCTTCTCTGCAGTGCTGCTTGCTGAGCCCTTGGGAAGAAGAGGAGAGATCTTTAGCGATGGTTCACACCATGCGCCCTGTGATGGCAAAGGAAGCAAAGCTCTTCAGAGCATGTTTTTTAACGCATACCGGCACTACTTGAGGAAGAGAGGGAGGCTGCCAGTGCCAGTGCTTACCGAGTACTTTCACTTTGAAAACGCTACAGTAGCATTTTCTGCTTTAAAATGTTTCAAGCGTTATATTGGATACAGTGATTGAAAACACAAACAGATATAGAAGGTCAAGTGAGTGCAAGTATGTGGGCCTCATAAGGGATTTGCTTTGTGTGTTGCACATCTGTGGCTTATTCACCGCGTATAACACAGATTCCTAACTGGACGCGATGAGAAACGAGCGAGCGAACATCAGATTATTTCTATTTTTCCAAATGAAAATGCCCTAACCTGCTCCGTGCGTCAGCCAACAGGCCGAGCGATGTGTGGCGTGTTCGAAAAATCACTCGTCCCCCTGGCTCTATTTTTTGCGAATGTTTGCGCACTTCACCTTCAACCTAGGCGCCTTTTTTGGACGTGCCGGGTTGTGCTGCTTCCCAGTATTGGACCTCGCTCATAGTATATCTGGACAATTTTTTTGCGCTCGATAAGCCAGAGTTCGCTCGCTCGCTGCATGTTAGGAAGAGGTGCAGACCCTCCTGCTTTTTCAAAAAAGAGTCGTTGGAGATCTGATCTCAGTTAGAATGATGTCTAGTGAGAGTAGCGTTTCTTTATACATGAAACCTCTCTACTCTGTAGGTTTTGCTGTGAAACAACCTAGCTGGAAAACACTGTGGGTCCCCTTCCCACCTACAGTAACATCTCCCTCAGGGGCCTGAGCAGAGATGGGGAGTACAATTTGCTCAACTGTGATGTCACCTGGGATTTGGGGCTGGATCGAGGCAACAAGGAAGAAGAGGGTGTGTGTGTGTGTGTGTGAAGTGATGTCACCCAACTGGAAATGTCACGCAATTGCTCGACTATGATGTCATCAGGCAGTTGTGATGTCATCAGTGATGTCACTCGAGCAATTTTCTTCTTCTTTAGTTAAAATTGGTTAAGTGGTGTCTATGTCTGCACCGCTTACTTCAGCACCTGGGTGTGATTTTTCAGACAACTTTTTACTTTTACTACAAGCTACTGTTTTGATCCAGCCTGTACCCAGTGTGTGTGTGGCGTGCGTGGCGTGCGTGCATGTGTGTGTGTGTGTTAACTGTGTTTGTATTTGCTGTCTGGTCACCGGCCCCGTACTGGCCTACTGCCCTGTGTCTGTCTCAAAGCCAGCTCCCCTAATGTGATCATTAAGAAGTCTGCAGCTCCATTCCAGCTATTATCTCAGATTAGTATGTGTGTGTGTGTGTGTGTGTGTGTGTGTGTGTGTGTGAGTGTGTGTGCCTGTGTGTGTGTGTGTGTGTGTGTGTGAGTGAGAGAGAGAGAGAGAGAGAGAGAGAGGATTAATGTGAGGGTAGAAAACATCAGTCATGTGTAGCCTCACCCACTCCTCTCCATCCTCCTCACTTGGTACCTCTTCTGTTCAACACCTAAAGGGAAGCGTTTGTTTACACAGTTTACTTTTCTGTAGCCTCGAGCATGACGGCCCTCATATTCACTATTTATTTCTTCTTTTTTTTTTATATATATATTTTTTATTAAGTTTTCAAAGATTCAAGCATTTTTACAATATAATTGAAGACATTTTTTCTTGTTTCCCCGCCCCCATGTACCCACCCCCCCCCCCCCCCCCCCCCCACCCACCATTGTGCGGCAACGCCCAACGACAATACAACAAAAAGAAAATAATAAAATAAAACACACATGCCTACATACACACACACACACACACACACACACACACACACACACACACACACAATAATACATTCATTAGGGATGCTCTATGATATTAACAGCAAATCACATCACCGTGCATCCCTACAAGAAACACTGTCCATCAAACAGTAGTACCCGAAGCTGCCCTTCTTGCCATAAAATCTATATGTGGTTGCCATATTTTTACAAAGTCCTGACTCTTATGTCTTATATTATAATATATTTTATCTAATGGAACATAGCTAGAAATTTCATTTAACCAATGTGATATTGTAGGAGGGTAATCGGATTTCCAATGGATTGCAATACACTTCTTTGCAGCAATCAAAGCAAGATCAATATATTTTTTTTGAAATTCATTCCAAGGGTCCATATTGATTGTGCCTAAAAGACACAAGCGAGACGATTTTGTAATGTGAATGTTTAAACATAGTGCTATCGTGTCAATTACAGAGTTCCAAAATGTTAACAACAAATTACATGACCAAAACATATGGCAAAACTCCCCTTTCTGTTTTTTGCAGCGCCAGCACAAAAAGGACATTTCATTATTCATTTTATAAAGTTTTACCGGTGTATAATATGTTCTATGCAAAATTTTAAAAAGAAGGAGTTTGTGCCTCATATTGTAAGAACACTTATGAACTTTAAAACAAAAGAAAGACCAGTCCTCTTTACTTATATCCATGTCTAAATCCTTTTCCCATTTACACCTCGTAGCATCTGTACTTGTAGACAAACATTCAAGCAAAGATAAATAAACTTGAGAAATACATTTAGAACTTTGAACCTCCTTATTGATAAGGCATTCTATTTTGGAGGGCTTGGGTTCCTCAAGAGTGCCTTGAGTTGTCTGTATCATATGGCGGATTTGAAAAAATCGAAATAAATGTGTGGAAGGTAAATTATATTTTGACTTTAACTGAAGAAAGGAAACAAATGTACCACTGTCGTAAAGATGTGTTATTTCCCTTATCCCCTTGTCATACCAAGACTTGAAGGTGTCATCATTAAAACAAGATGTAAAATTGGGGTTTCTCCAGATAGGAGTATAGGGTGAAAGGTGTTCCTTGTGACCCATAAGTTTATGGGAGTTCTTCCATATCAGTAAACTATTAATAATAATAGGATTATTTGTGATTTGTTTAACCTGTTGTAAACCAATATAAGGCAGGTATCTCAGTTCATATGGTAGAATATCATAGGATTCCAGTCTAGACCATGCGCTAGATGAGCTAGAGAACCACTGCCTAATCTGGGTAAGTTGGGCAGCCAGAAAATAAATGTTAAGGTTTGGTAGGTTTAAGCCACCAGCAGTATATGGAAGTTGTAAGACCTGTTGGCTAATCCTTGGTGACTTACTCTCCCAAATGAAAGAGGAGAAGATGCTCTGCATCTTTTTGAAGAAAAGTAACGGAGGGGAAAATGGGAGGTTTTGAAACAAAAAAAGAAATTTGGGTAAAATAGACATCTTAATAATGTTGGTTCTGCCCATAAGAGATATAGGAAGTAGATTCATTCTTTTCAGATCATTTGTAACTTTCTCAATTAATGGAGAATAATTCAGGTGATAAATGTCTTCTATTTTGCTAGGAATGTATATGCCCAAATACTTCATATAATCTGGAGACCATTTCAAATTAAATTTGTCTCTTAAAGAGTCAAAGTTAAATTTGGAAATTGGCATAATTTCGGTTTTGGACTGGTTGACTTTGTAGCCCGATAGATCGCCAAACTGATCCAGTATTGTTTCACTATTCACTATTTATTTCAAAGGAAAAAAGAAAAGAAATATTCCTCTGGGCACAGTCTTAATACTTTTTCTTGCCCCATGAAAAATGCTCCACACTGTTTCAGTTAAGTTATTAAAAACAACATCAGTGTAAATTGATTGCAGTGTGCGCTAGACTGGCTTCTAACAGAATCACCTGTCCTGGCTGTGTGGTTTCAACGCTGCGTTCCTGTCTTCAAGTTAAATTCTATTAAATTGCAATAAGATGTTATTGTGCCACTGTTTGTAAAAAAAAAAAAAAAAGATACTTGGTAAAACAGCTACTTGTCGGAAATATGTCATTCATGGTTTGGTGTAGGGCTGTGCAGTTAATCAAATTTTAATCTCAATTTCAATTTTGGCTTCCCACAATTATGAAAACAAGATAATTGAGATAAAACATTTATATATTAATTATTTTAGTTAGGCTATTTATTTATCTTTTTTCTTTGTTTTTCAGCTAGATTGTATTTACATTTTAAAGAAATTCAGTATTAAAAAGACAAGTTTTTTCGAAATCCAAAAATGCACGATTTTGCCAAAGTCATTGAGTAATTGCGTTAAATAATCGTGATGATGATTTTTGCCATAATCGAGCAGCCCTAGTTTGGTGCCACACATCTCATGGCAAACGTGTCAAATGACATTGTTCCTTCGTTTGGATACTTTGAGGCAGATTTTATTCCTGTGATTATTTTGCCATCATTTTCTGATGTGCTGCAGAATGTATCCTCAGCAGCACAGCAGGGAGCTTGAAAACACTGCACCAAATGATACGTACAGTAGAAGCTGTGGACGCAAAGTGTTTTGCTGCAGTTGTGAGAGATGCGTCCCGTTACGCCCAACACGTGCCGATTGTTAGAATACATCGTTAGTCGTTAGAGCGCGTAAAGGATGTGATCCAAATGTTGTTTGGATTTTTCATGCTCGTGCGACCGGCGGGACCGCGCCGGAACATTTTCTGTTTTAATGAGTTGAGAAAATGGATTTGTCTCAGCGTCCCAGGCGCTCAGTTTTCATGAAAGCGTTTGCTGCTGCCACAGACATCTCCGATTCTCGTAGCAGCAGTTCACAGGTGGCAGCGATATGAGCCCAGGTAAGCCTGCAAATCGATAAGACAGACGCTAGATCTTTGAGCCGTGCTGGAGGAGAGAGTCTGGCTGCTCTGTGTGTGAACCCCCGGCTGCAGGGCCACAGGCATCCAGGAAGACAGCGGCTGTCAGCCACAATCGCTGTCAGAAAATCAGGCCCAGCCAGGAGGGGGGGGGGGGGGGGGGGTTTCACACATCACAGGAACTATGGCCCCCTTACAACTTGTGACTCCATTTTTGAACTTCTGTGAAAAACGCCACTTTCTCTGACTCAACTGGCTTACTTGCAACTCTTTGCTGACAACCTCAGGGATGATGAAGGCACAGGATTGGCTGGGTGTCGTGCTCAGGGATGATAAAGGCACAGGATTGGCTGGGTGTTGTGCTCAGGGATGATGAAGGCACAGGATTGGCTGGGTGTCGTGCTCAGGGATGATAAAGGCACAGGATTGGCTGGGTGTCGTTCTCAGGGATGATTAAGGCAGGTGATTGGCTGGGTGTCGTTCTCGGGGATGATTAAGGCAGGTGATTGGCTGGGTGTCGTTCTCGATCACTCCATTTAGCAAAATGTGATTCATCTATTTTGTGCACGACTATTCACACTCACCACAAAGCTACACAACTAATAGACAACGTCAGCAGCACGGTGCAATGATGCCCAGCAAATAAAGCCTGCAGCCTTTCTTTTTGTTGTCAATGACACTTCTGATCACCGCTGGGATTGTGTCACCTCCAGTCACAAAACGAGCTGCAAAAGCCACTCCTGAATAGTAAAAGCTTTATGTGCTGGCACTGGCAGTCACCGCCTTGAAATGGTTCCACCTGCCTACAGTATACTGTACGTCTCTCCCATCAGCGCAGCCATCAGAGGCATTATGTCTGGTGCCTTCCTTTTAAAAATCCATGCAGATGTAAAGAGGCAGGGAATAGCCGTGAGTACGCTGTTAAAATGGTTGAAGTATATTCAAGAAGCAGATACATAGCCATGTGTTAGAAGTGACTGCTATAGAATTTAGTGCAACCTGTGATCAAATAGCAGTTCCAGCACATTTTTTGGACAGCAAGGATGGGCAACCTTGGTTGCAACCTTCTCATTGGCAACCTTCTCCTTGATTGACCAGTTGAATGCAACATGCTGCCCAGTCTAGGGATGCAGGGGTTAACCGGTTTGACTATTAACCACGATTTAAAACGTCACGGTTATATAACCGCAGAGGCTCCGCTACACCGAGTGTTTTGTTTCACAACAGTCCGTCAGTTTAAACTCCCATGCGGCGCAGACGGCGCTGGAAGGAGAGGAACCTGTCTCTCTCGCTTCGTTTCCGCAGGGACTATTTAGCGGAGGCACCAAACACAGGCAGCTGCCATGTCTCCCAGTAGTAGCCAGTCTGTAGCCTAGCCATGGATGCCAGCCCAACATAAATGTTGCAATACATGTCCCGCAAGGTTTCTGAGATTAGGGGACAGTCTGAGCTGGTGTTACGTTAAGCCAAACGTGGGGAAGAGGCAGCGGATTTGTTTAGCGTTAACATACAGTCATTGACGTTAACGTTAGCTGTTGTGGCTAATGTTAGCTAGCTGGCCATGGCCTGGCGTACATAGTTCCTCAAGCTCGTTGTGACCAAACATCCCCGCATTTAAAGCACTTCATGCTCCCAGCGCTGGCCTAAACCATAGAGAACCTCATGCTTTACATGAAAAGAAACATCAAGGGTTTGTGTCAACTCCAAAAGCAACCCGCTAACGTTACATGTAGGCCTAATAACGTGAAGCTAACGTAGCTAGCTGCTTGGCAGTCATGATCTGACTGAGACAAGGAAAACAAATGCGCACATTTACATAACAAACACCAGTCAACACCACAGAGTGTCCTTTCTTTAATCCAGAGGGAGCATTTTCCAGTAAAAAGTTAAACGACACATGATGGCTTATAGTGAGGCTTTCCATGCCTGCCCCATCATCACTTCAATAGAACTGACCCCAATGCAAAATTCATTTCAGACGGCACATTTAGTTGCCAGTAACATGCCAATAAGAGTCTAAGTTACTATGCCTTTTGTGTTTTTTTCTGCAGACTAAGCAGCTATAGGCTTTCGCTTCTATAAAGTAATAATAAAATATTTTTTGTATTGAATATTGAGTGATACACTTTACTAATACAATCATATTATATCAGAAATGTTGTTTGTTTTATGTTCACAATAGTGATGTCAGTTAGATTTGATTAGGTCAGAGCCATGGAATATTAAATCATCCATCTTTGCTCACTACATCTGCCCTTTCTTCTTTTTTAATCCCAGGTGTGCATAAAATACAGGTTAAGAACTTATTTTTTTAAATACAAAAATGTGAAAAAAGTAACATAGTATGTTTATCGTATCGGTTATTGGCCAGGAGAATATTTATCGGTTAGCGTAGGCCTATACTATCGGCTGTAAAAATCCATATCGTGCATTAGTATTCCGGAAGGCAGCAACTGTTAAGATTGTGGGGGAAATACAATAAAACCTCTATTTAGAGAATGCTCATGTGATTTTTATACGTCCATAACAATAATCGTGAAACCGTGATAATCGTGGTTTTTTCTCAGACTATAATCGTGGATCAAAAAAAAAAATCGTTGCATCCCTAGCCCAGTCAATGATGAATTTGAAAAACTAGGCGTACGAGCGAGCCCGCCCTGCAGCTCGCCGAGCTGGTGATGCAGCTTGCATAATTGTGACATTCAGTGAGTGACATCACTGATGATGTCATAGACATTGTGACATCATCAGTGACATCACATTTGCGTAAGTGTAACCCCTTTATATAAGGATAAAAGAAACCCAAAAGAAGTGCTTGGGCAAAATATATCAGTTCCAGCAGTTATCCAATCACTTTCAATACATCACCAGCCTATAGTTTGTCTGAGCTGAGCTGAGCTCTTTCCGTGGCTCAGCTGGTCTCCATTATGGAGCATGGACTGAGTCTGTGAAGGCAGAAAACATTGTGAAGGTTTGCAGGCTTTGTAGGAATAAAGGAGGATTAACCCCGCCTTTCCAGGTGAAGGATGATTTGTGAATAAATGCAGAATTTTCAAACTCAAATCAACTTCAGACAGATGGGAGTTAACAGACAGGTAGACAGTGCGAAAGGCTAAATCCATGCTGTCAGTCAGCGCCCACCCCCTTCACTCTGAGTTTCAGCTACTATCTTCAGGCTCCACCCCCTTCACTCTGAGTTTCAGCTACTACCTTCTCGCTCCACCCCCTTCACTCTGAGTTTCAGCTACTATCTTCAGGCTCCACCCCCTTCACTCTGAGTTTCAGCTACTACCTTCAGGCTCCACCCCCTTCACTCTGAGTTTCAGCTACTATCTTCAGGCTCCACCCCCTTCACTCTGAGTTTCAGCTACTACCTTCAGGCTCCACCCCCTTCACTCTGAGTTTCAGCTACTACCTTCAGGCTCCACCCCCTTCACTCTGAGTTTCAGCTACTACCTTCAGGCTCCACCCCCTTCACTCTGAGTTTCAGTTACTACCTTCAGGCTCCACCCCCTTCACTCTGAGTTTCAGTTACTACCTTTAGGCTCCACCCCCTTCACTCTCAGTTTCAGTTACTACCTTCAGACTCCACCCCCTTCACTCTGAGTTTCAGTTACTACCTTCAGGCTCCACCCCCTTCACTCTCAGTTTCAGTTACATCCTGTCAGCCAGCGCCCACCCCCTTCACTCTGAGTTTCAGCTACTACCTTCAGGCTCCACCCCCTTCACTCTGAGTTTAATTTACTACCTTCAGGCTCCACCCCCTTCACTAATGTCAGGCTCCTGGTTCAGATCCCCCCCAGTAAAGATCACTCAATCTTTCCCACCACCATTTCCCTTCAATGTTGCAGAGTGCCGACCTTGCCTAGCTATGCAGATTTTTATTTGGTTTATGATGGCATTGTCGGTTATGTTGCTTACATAAGGCTGTTGTAATTGTGTTTACATATTCATGTTGTTCTAGATTGGTAACTGATGTACCGAAATTCAGCACTTAGTGTTTTATTAGCATAAGCACTTTAGCACTCTAGTTTATATGCGTTTCCATTTGATTGGGAAGGTCACTTTGGGACCACTGTTGTTCTCCCGAGTCCGCAATATTCAGTGCCCCCCCCCCCCCGTGTTTGAGGTACCCTACATAGGTGTTTTGTACATCTATATCTGTCTTGTATGTCTTGCTGTAAAACCAATTGACCTCCGGGGGGGAAATAAAGTTGAAGTTTATTTTTTAGGGTTTTGGGTTTGAACAATGGTGCTTCTCTGTCAATGTCTTACTTCAAAACAGACCAATTTACCCAGCACTGGAAGTAGCCTTGTGAGAAAGCTTGAATCCGCACAGAATTCTTAAGACGGTCAAATTCTGCCCCTGCAAAACAAGTCTGCCAATTAGTTTCAGCAAAGTTCAGCTATGTACTTTACATCAGTGAAGCAGTGCTGACGTCTAAGAGCCCAGGCATGGCATGATGCTTCACACTCTGCTCAGTGAGGAGCCGCAGAACGCAGAACCGGACACTTATTGACTGGTGCTGACCGGACAGGCTGAAGTTATGACACAAATTGGGGTGAAATGTTCAGAGCCTTTCTGCAGAGCCTATTGTTATTTGCAATCCTGATCTGCAGGCCATTTTTTCATCAAAGTGTTATCTAAAGAGAGCCAACTAAACATATTGATTAGCAAGAAACCTTCACACTTCCAAAATATAGATTTTAAAACAGAGTAGCCACCATTTGAAAGCGTCCAGAGATATTGCTGCCCATAGCAAAAAAAAGAAGAAGAAAAAAAAAAGATTTGCCACTCCAATCATCTTTTAAGTTAGAACGCCTAAATTTAAATGCAAGACTAACTAAAGTTTTCATACTATGCAAGCTTTACTGTGTACCCTAAGTGGGGGTCAGGACCCCCCGGGGGGGGTCGCGGGACACCACTGGGTGGGTCGCGAGATGATTTCCAGAATGTGTGAAATTGCCCTAAAGAATGTGTGAACTACAAAATGTGTGAAATACACGCACATTTTAACCATAATTGTTTTACGTTTTGTTTATGAAATTCTCATGTGCACACAAACGTTTGTATGCTTCAACCACCTCCGGGGATAGTGAGGGGTCGCGAGCCTCTGGCACCGTTATTTGGGGGGTCGCGGGCTGAAAAGTTTGGGAAGTTTGGTTGCCCTTTAGTACAGCTTGGGTGTTATGAAAACTTGCATAGTTTTCATACCATATATAGTAGTTGTATTGGAATTGGTGGAAAAGTAATAGTGATAGAAAGCACAGTAGTAGGAAATGTTGCTGGCAGATGGTCGTTCTGAGTTGTGCTGCTGACCTCCGTGGGCTTTGGGAAGGCATCCTGTGATCAAAGCTCAGCTCTGCTAAGCACTAAGCACTGCCTAGAGGCACATATGTTTTCAATGCATAGCCTTGGCCAGTGATGTGCACACACAAACATAAATGCATGCACGCACACACACACACACGCACACGCACGCACGCACACGCACGTACGCATGCACGCACGCGCACACACACACACACACGCACGCACGCACACGCACGTACGCACGCGCACACACACACACACACACACACACACACGCAAAATAAAAATAGGCACTAATGTAATTGCTTGCTGTGTGTGCACGTTTGTACATGCACACATGCGCGCACGCACACACACACACACACACACACGCACGCACGCACACACACACACACACACACACTCTCTCACACAGGAAAAAGTGTAGGCTGGTTTTATCGATCGCCCATCCTACAGAATATACTCCGACAAATCGGGTCCATCGCTGCTGACGCTGATCACAAGAGAAGGCATGAGGGAATGAGAATAAGGGAATGAGAAAATAGAGAGGAGGCAGTGAAGGAGGGGAGAGAGGAGGCAGTGAAGGAGGGGAGAGAGGAGGCCGTGAAGGAGGCAAAGAGGAGGCAGTGGGGGCAGGAGAGGCAAGCCAAGGAGGGGGGGGGGGCACTGAAACCTGCTGCAGTGTCATTGATTTGAGCGTGGTTGTTTTGCAGTGTTATTGTTGTGATGCAGATCAGATATGGTGGAGAGGAGGAGACATTGGCAAGCTGTTTAAAGACAGATTTGAATCATAATTCAGGAGCTATTGAAGAGTTAGGGCAAGAGATTGAAGGCAGAAAATAAATCACCTGGGGTCTCTTCTTCAGCGAGGTCAGGAGTTCAGGATCTATGTACAGTATAAGCCCTGTTGGGGATGAAAAATAAATCAATAATATCAATATATATTGTGATGAAATATGCCTCAATAACAATGATATATTTTTAATACATGTTCAATATTTCAGTATACAGTACATTATTTACAGAATCAATCACTGACTCCCTTTCATTACAGGGTGCTGAGTCAGTGCGATGCGTTCAAGCAGAATACAACAGACTTGGCACATTCATTTTTCAGACGTGTTTGCAGGTGCAGAGTACATCCATTGTGACATAAATGGATGTTCTTTTTTATTGATTTTCCCCATTTTCTCCCCAATTATACTTGGCCAATTTATCCCCATGCTGCCCTATTGGCTGCCCCGGTCGCTGCTCCACCCTCTGCCGATCTGGGGAGAGCCGAGACTAGCACCATGCTTCCTCCGACACATGTACAGTTGCCAGCCGCTTCTTTTCACCTGACAGCGGGAGCTTCACCCGTAGGACGTGGGAGGATCACGCTATTCCCACCAGTTCCCTTCCACCCCGACCAGGCGCCCCGACCGACCAGAGGAGGCGCTAGTGCAGCGACCAGGAACACATACCCCCAATCCGGCTTCCCACCCTCAGGCACAGCCAATCGTGCCTGTATGGACGCCAAACCAAGCCGGAGGTAACACGGGGGCGCGAACCTGCAACCCCATGTTGGTAGGCCGTAAACAGAATTTGAACCGATGGCCTTCTCTTTTGGTTTGAATGAAGACAAGCAGAGCATCTTTGGGGGAGGGAACCGCTCGCTGCACAACATCTGCTTGTCCAATCAGACAGCCGCACCGCTGGGAACACCTGGCACACCTGTAGGTTTCCTGCTCTACTTCCACTGCTATTTGAAGTAAATTTTTTCTGTTTTACTATGAGTCAAATAATATAGTTCTTGCATTGCAAATCAACTTAATAGAGTCAATAAAAAAATAGGAAGCATCGCGATTAAATATGCTACATTGGCACACAAAACACACTCATTCAGCCTGCATCATTCACCCTAATAATTGTCCATATAAAGTGTTTATGAAATCATAAGAGAAGTAAAAATGGATGCAGGGCAAGGTAAACCTTCCCTACATAGATGGATGTTTCATTGTTAATGGACTCCTCCTCCTTAACACACATGAAAGATTCAGGTGCTGTGTTGGATGTCCTGTCCTTGGGTGTTCGCTCTCTCATGCTCATATACAATGTAGCACAAAAATCCTTACGTGTCAGCATTGAAAGTCACCTAGATCACTGGTCCTGGAGGTTATAGTAAAGGTTACATTAAGGCTTGTATGATCAAAATAAAGAGAGAGAACCACAGTTCTATCTTTAATAAACTTGTCAGACCTTTAATGTTGGTTTAAGCTTAATTCTCTTGACGTCAGAGCATAATTTGCAGACGCTCCTGAACCTCCGTCGAGGCCCACACACTGAGAGCCACTGGCGCTGATAGAGACTCACGCTGTTGGCGATCACAGTAGAAACGCTCGATCTCACATACGGTGGCATGACCTACTTTGAGTCCGGACACCACATATATTATCACAAGGTAGAAATGGGAGCAAAAATGCTCCAGAAAATTAATTAAAATTAATTAAATATTACAGGTAAAAACTCATATTGCAGATATTACAGTGCAATGTAGACATATTCCACTGTATATATTATGTACAGTGCGATATAGACATAAGTTGTACAGAAAGTCATAATTCTGATGTTCATGTATGGGTTTGTTTGCATTATTTCTATGCAAAGTTGGTTGAAAATGCCACTCCTTGTATTACAGTCTGCTTTATCAGTCTAGCTAGTGCCTCAAAATCAGCTGTGTTTCTTTCTGATTTCCCCCCTATTTTCTCCCCAATTGTACCTGGCCAATTTCCCCCTGCTGCCCCGGTCGCTGCTCCACCCTCTGCCAATCTGGGGAGAGCCGTAGACTAGCACCATGCTTCCTCCGACACATGCGCAGTTGCCAGACGCTTCTTTTCACCTGACAGCGGGGAGCTTCACTGGCAGGATGTAGCATGTGGGAGGATCACGCTATTCCCACCAGTTCCCTTCCGCCCCGAACAGGCGACCCGACCGACCAGAGGAGGTGCTAGTGCAGCGACCAGGACACATACCCTTAATCCGGCTTCCCACCCGCAGACACAGCCACTCTGTATGGACGCCCGACCAAGCCAGAGGTAACACGGGGGCGCGAACCTGCGACCCTCGTGTTGGTAGGCACTACCCGGACGCCCAACACACCGTGCTTGCCTTTTAATGGAACCACCTCAGACTTGCGTACATGTACGGCAACGTACTTGCAGTTGGGGCGTACCGCCTTTCAGAATTTGTATAAACTCTCACACTTGGATATCCGGTGCATTCGTTTGTAGATCATAGTCTCTCTCACACGCATGCGTCGCGCGCGCGGGCACACACACACACACACACACACACACACACACACACACACACACACACACACACACACACACACACACACACAGACACACACACACACATAAAAGAAAATAATCTGTGTGGAGAGAGAGAGGCGACAGTGATGGAAGGTGACAGGATTTAAGTATTAATTATTGAGATGGAGTATTCACAAGCACACGTCATTTTCTATTCATGCCAGCAGCTTTGAGAACACCCACACCTCATAGGCCGAGTTTGAGTTTATTCTTGCTGGGGGGGGGGTAGAAAAACTATTATATCCCTGTCAGTTCCCAGCTATGCTGCACCACCACACACATACACCACAACAAATTACAAAGTAGACAAAAACTGACGAACACATCCAAAACATCAGGGGCCGGTTGCACCAAGTGGTCTTACGACTGGTCTTAAGCTACGCCGGTCGTAACTTTACGACCTAACAGCTACGCCGGTTGCACCGACAGGGCGTAAGCCTTTTTCTCACTAAGACCGGTCGTAAATATTACGCCTGGTCAGGAGGAGGCGTAAGGTGCCTGTGCCAAGAGTTCTCTGTGGTAGTCTATCGGCGGAGATCTGCTGTGATTGAGTCCTCACCGTCCTCATCGTCGTAAAGTCACCTTTGAAGCATGACATTCGATTATAACGAACTAGTTGTGTGGCTTAGCCTTCCCAAATGTTGAGGGTCGTTTTTTAGAATTTAATACATAGAATTGGGAACGTTACATTCAATTTCATTCAGACTGTCTGGCACTCAATCGCCGCCATTTTTCCCCCGGAGCGAGGGAGGGTGGGAGGAGGGAGGGTGTAGTGATGCACATACAGTAGTGGCTGAGAGAGCGTAGTGGCACAGTGACGCTCCAAGCAGGTCGCGAGGCACATTTTTGCAACATCATCCAATCAGGGGGCATTCCCCGGCAATTCACATGGACGCGCTATTGGTGCAACAGGCGTAAATCCACTCTAAAGACTGGTCTTAACTAAGACCGACGTAGGAGTTACGACCAGGCATAGTTAAGACCACTTGGTGCAACTGGCCCCAGAGCTTTAGCTAAGAAGAGAACCCTGCCTGTCAAAGTTGATAGCCTACATTTAATGATATTTAGCTGGTGACATCATGGAGATTTACACTGCTGGTGCATACAATAGCACATTGATATAGTTTACTTAATGTGCAGAGGTGCAAATTAGGCTTTATTCAAGTGTTATATTTCAGCCGGCCCCCTCGCCATCTCCGCCAATGCCAGACTTCACATACCCTTCTGACTCTTGGATCATCAGCTTCAAGGGCATTTCACCATCCATTGATTTGAAGCATTAACACACTAATCATGAATAGCCGTAGCCTATCTGCTGTGTCGGCGCCATACAGACGCTGCATTGTGCCACTCTATTGTGCCTCTGGTGGCGAGAGAGAGGAAGGCTTTAGCCGCCGTCTGGGTCATCTGTGTGTGACCCTGTGCTCGCTCCTCTCACAGCAGGGAGCCATGCAGGGTCCGTCAATAAAGCTGTGGGAGACTTGGTTCCTCCTGTCTGACTCCAGCAGCACGTCAGTCGTTTTTGCCAGAGAGAAACTCTGAACCAGAAACAAAGGAATCAGAATCACTTTTATTGCCACAGTATGCAAGTTACATACGAGGAATTTGTCTTAGTGTCTGTATGCAGCGTAGCGGTCACATCAATATACAGAGATAAGAAGTAGGAAGATAACTAAAGACAATCACAAAGTTGCAAGTGCAATCAAATCGAGTAAATATATATACAATATGTACAGTACATGAGTGGAGGAGGAGGAGACAGACTAATATACAGGCTCGAAAAACTGAGAAATAGATAGAGAGAGAGAGAAATAGAGAGAGAGAGAGAGAATGTGGGTGAATGGTACGTTTGCATGTAAGTGTGCTTATAGTCAAAGGCAAACAGCAGCTGGCTCTAAGAATCTGAATGTGTCTTCATTACGCTGCCTCGGTGCTGCTACGCTGCGGGCACATTTTGTGGAAGAAGACATTTTGACCTGGGGCAGTATTACAGTATTACAGTTGTGCTAATGCTCGTCTGCAATGAGGAGTGTAAAATCCGCCTCTCTCAATTCCTCGTCACAGTAATTTGACTTGACGTAGTCTTGAGGCCAGGGACGGTCTGTCTGAAAATTCACTCTAGCGTTTGTTATTGTGTTTCAGACAGTTATTGAGGCAGGGGACAGAGAGAGAGAGAGAGAGAGAGAGAGAGAGAGAGAGAGGTAGCGCTGTGCCTCGCTCGCTCTCTGTGCAGGGTAAAGCGATAATCAATCCCCATTACAGTCCCTCCGTTAGTAGACAGACAGTGTAATCCAGTGTGGCACACATTTCCATATACAATAGTAACTGGAGGCTCTCCTAATGCATTGGGCTGTCTGTGTGTGTAATGGTGGCAAAGCACATTTTAACTTGTATTCTTAAATCCAGGCCTGTTGTCAACTCGCTGTGCCTAATGTAAGAGCACTCGAAAGTAACGCGAATAGACGTCCCGCGTTTCTCAAGCCTTTTATACAATCCATCTCCGCTGCTTTGCGTTGTGCTCTGAAACGAGACGCTTTGGGTTTTTCTCCGGCCCTCTCCGAGGCACTTGTGTACTCTGCTGTGCAGGAAAAGCAACGGTGTCCTAAATGCAGAGCAGAGCAATGCTCAGAGCCCTCCTCCCTATAGCCCAGTGACAAATAGCTCCCAAAGCCTTGTCGGGTTGACCGTAGCTCCTCGGTGTCAGCTGCCCCAGCCAAACCGATGCGTCTCTGCTGTTTTTCTTTCTTTATATATATATATATATATATATATATATATATATATATTACTGCCTTCAGCTCTCTTTATGGCCCTTCCGTTTCACCACTCCCTTCCCTCATAGCCGACTGGGCTCATAATGATCGTCCCGTCAGCTTGATGGTTGTTGCAGTATGACTGACTGTTATGGATGGTGTCAGTCAGGTCTCCGTGGTGAGTGATGGTCCATGGGCTTGTAATTACTTCTGCCAGATAGATAATGATCGGAGCCGCTGATAGGGAATAGTGTGATCCTCCCCACGCGCTACTACGTCCTGCCGGTGAATCACCTCGCTGTCAGGTGAAAAGAAGCGGCTGGCACATGTATCGGAGGAAGGATGTGCTAGTCTCCAGCTCTCCCCCAGATCAGCAGAGGGGGTGGAGTAACGACCGGCACAGCAGGGGGGAATTGGGGTGAAAATGGTAGGGGAGAGAAGTGATCAACAATATAAATGTGTGTGTGCGCCATACGAGCTCATGTGTGCGAGTGTGTGCCATGGCTTAGATGTTATTTGCTATCTCTAAAGTGGGTGTGATGTCTGTTTTGTAGCTTATATAATATAACAAGGTTCAGATAATGATGTTGGTGTGTGTGTGTGTGGGGGGGGGGGGGGGCTTAATTAATCAGTCAGCTTGGAGTGTGTTGTTGTAGTGTAAATTCACAGTAATATCCTCCCCCGAGATCTCCTGCCTCTCAGGCTGCTGCTCCTCTGCCCTGCTCCTTCCACTGGCATTACACTCTTCTCTCCTCCTGTCCCGCCTTCATCTTCTGCAGAGATGATTAGTAAAGCAGCACTATGGAACCATGCTTTTCTATCATACATACAGTATGCAGCATAAACAAAATATTGTGGCCAAACAGCCTTGAAATGAACCGTTTTTCTGCTATGTCAGAAGTTAGTCAGTCATAACTTTTTCTGTTTTGTTGTTGTTTGTTTTTGCCACAGTGAATGTTCCATTTTGTATCTGTAAAGCTGATACTGATGCTTACTTTGTATCTGTAAAGCTGATATTGACTGATACTTTGTATCTGTAAAGCTGATATTGACTGATACTTTGTATCTGTAAAGCTGATATTGACTGATACTTTGTATCTGTAAAGCTGATACTGATGCTTACTTTGTATCTGTAAAGCTGATACTGATGCTTACTTTGTATCTGTAAAGCTGATACTGATGCTTACTTTGTATCTGTAAAGCTGATATTGATGCTTACTTTGTATCTGTAAAGCTGATACTGATGCTTACTTTGTATCTGTAAAGCTGATACTGATGCTTACTTTGTATCTGTAAAGCTGATATTGATGCTTACTTTGTATCTGTAATAGGGATGTTCATCAATTATCGAAAATCGATAATCGATCGTTAAGGATTGGAATCGATCCTGTGGCATTTGGATCGATTTTTTAATTATTAACACATTGAATGCCAGCCATGTTTTCATTCCTGTAGGTAAGTTGTGCCAGGGGTGTTTTTGACGATTCTGGCTCATTTTAGCAACAGCCGAGGATTCTTTTCTGTTAAGAATTCATGAACACCAATCATCTAAAAATAACTAATAGAATGTGTGCTTTCTCTGTCTAAAAGAGTTAGTTTGCAGAGTTAGTAGTTATGTAGATATTAGCCGTTGAGTACAGCATGGTTTCAGCGTCTGGAAATTTATTCAGAGATAAATGGCTTTTTGTGAAACAGTCACTTTAACCATTCATTTTTGGCATCAGTAAGACCGTCAGACATTCTAAACAATAGTTTTGAACAGTAATTTCCTCCATAACAACAGGAAACACCCCTCTCATTCAAACTCCTCCCTCCGTGTGTCTTCTCCAGGAGAAGACACACGGAGGGAGGAGTTCTCCTCCTTCCTCCTGGCTGTACAGCGGGCGTGTCAGAAGCGCTTTTGCTGCTGCCTGCCTGTGTGCCTGCCTGCCTGCTTGCGTGCGTGCGGACGCTCCTTGTGCGAGTCAAGATGGGCCGGGGAATGCGTGGGCGATGGGCAGATGTTGATTATGGCCTTTCTGAGGTGTTTCAAAGTGTGTTTCACCTATGATCTATTTTGCAAATCGCTCTCCGCTCTCTGTGTGCTGCTGCCGGTGCGCGGCCGCTCTCAGGCAAGACAAGTCTTGAGTGGATTACTGTAAAATCGCCACGGCATTTCCTTGAACGGCTTGGTCCCGCGGCAGTTTTTTCTTTGATTTCGGTCGTCTGGGGGAGCACTGTCAACACTTAGTGGGTCGGTAAAATAGATTATACACATTATCTTGCTCCAATAGTGATCTCGAAGATGTAAAAGTTGTTGATTGATGTTCCACCGTCAAAAAAAAAAAAATGTTTATGTAAGACGAGTAAACTCGGCTCTGGCACTTAAGCGTTGGATTATGTAAGACGAATTATTTCGGCTATGGCACTTAAGGTGTTAAAAAAAAAAAAAAAAAAAAAAAAAAAATTTTTTTTTTGGACTAGGTTTGGGTGGAATTCGTTCCTCCTCGCCCCACTCCATTGCACAGCCGACTAACGTGAGGTGGAGCTTCATATAGTCTCTAGTTTTCTGGCTGGGCACGGGCCTTTGTGCCAACAAAACTGTTTTAAACATGAGAATTTCACACCGGCATGCGCCGGGGACAGCAGTGTTGGAGAGGAGACACATTGAAATAAAGAGTTCATTGAGGAGAACACGTTGTCTTTCGTATTTTCTGCCATAGGCATTCATTTTGTTAAAAAAAAAAAAAAAAAAAAAAAAAAAAAAAAATTGAAAATATTGAAAATTTTCTAAGTATTAATAAAATCGATAATCGATAATTGATCGTTAATTCTCATCGATTATCGATTTTGGAAAATTTTCAAAATGAACATCCCTAATCTGTAAAGCTGATACTGATGCTTACTTTGTATCTGTAAAGCTGATACTGATGCTTACTTTGTATCTGTAAAGCTGATATTGATGCTTACTTTGTATCTGTAAAGCTGATACTGATGCTTACTTTGTATCTGTAAAGCTGATATTGATGCTTACTTTGTATCTGTAAAGCTGATACTGATGCTTACTTTGTATCTGTAAAGCTGATACTGATGCTTACTTTGTATCTGTAAAGCTGATACTGATGCTTACTTTGTATCTGTAAAGCTGATACTGATGCTTACTTTGTATCTGTAAAGCTGATACTGATGTGTCTGTGTCGGAGCACCTGTAGCCTTGTGGCTGGCTGGAGATGTGCGCTTATTGATTGAAAGATCGATGGCTGAATTCCTGCAGAGGTTGAGAAACTCTGGATGAGAAAAGCGACTATGAAACGCCAAATCGTGTTAAGCTGCCTGAAGCCAGGCACTGAACCCCCTGTCGCTCCAGTGGAGCAGCTTAATATCTGATGGTAGAAGACTGTGGTTTTCCACACAATTCCCAGGTCTTAAGGTGGAATATGAAGCAGGGCTTTGTTAGGAAAGATCATGTGTGCCCAGTCAACCTCCCATGATGAATCAGTAAGGGTTAAAGACTGTGATTCCGGGTAAATAAATATTTCACAAGTCTCTGGGGGAAAGTTTTGGGCAGACCACTGAGACTGGGTAGAAGGCAACACACACACACACACACACACACACACACACACACGCGCACGCACGCACACACACACACACACACACACACACACACACACACACACACACACACACACACACACCACTTGCTTGTCTCTTTTCTTGTGGTGCAGGGCTTCAGGGAATCAATTCCCCAGAAGATCCATTTCCAAAAGAAAAAAGTGAATACCCACACACACACACACACACACACACACACACACACACACACACACACACACACGTCACACACACACACACACACACACACACACACACACACACACACACACACACACACACACACACTTCACTGCATTGATTTATTTAAGAAAGGCTCAACATTTCGGTCACAAGACTCTTTCTCAAGACATATCTCTTGATATGAGATCACTAAGACAAACTGGACACGGGGCTATCAAAACTCAAATTTGCCAGGATGTTAGTTTGAACTCCTGCCTGCAGACTGTGGTGTTTTAGTCCAGGAGGAAGGATATTCCGTTTTATTTTCCCCCAAATTATATTTATTTTTAGTTTTTTCAATTTTAATGTAGGGTTTTGTTTTGTTTTGATATGTTTCCCAAAGTGAAATCCAACTTGTGAGGTGATGTAAGGGTCTCACGGAAGACCGACCCTCCTCTCAAAAGACCCCAATCAAAAATGTAATTATTTCTCTATAGGCCTATTTTACAATTATGAAAGCATTTAGGTTACACGAATAATTAGGCCTACTTTTGATTTAGATACTTAGGCATACTTTTATACATTTCTGTCAATTGATGGAAAACCTCTGTGTTTTCCTGCATTGCAGAGATCATACGGCCCTACTTGAGGGAGCATCTGGATGCTGTGTTGTTGATTTGGACCCAGCTCCACTGGAGCGTGGACGATGGGCTCTGGAGGGGGGAGCAGCTGTGAAGGTGTCAGCTGTTTGGCTGTGAGGGACCTGTCCTGAAACCTCCTATGACTGTGGGGCAGGTGCCAGGCTGCATTGGCCAGCTTGTCTCCTTTCATTTGGATGGCACGTCAGTTGGAAGGTTACCACATGTACAGTAGATATGTGCTTTATTACATTATTTGACAATGCACATTTATCATGGTCTTAGTTCAACCTTTACACTCTGGTGAAAAATCTTTAACACGGGTGTATCCGGCAATCATCAAAGATCCTTTCATTGATATCCTTAAGAAAGACCTGTGGTTTTTGAGTGTGAACCTCAGACAGACCTCAGCTCATAGAAATTAAGCCGGTAACATGTTCTTACCGCAGGAGGCCCATCCATCAGTCCCACCACAGGCTTAGTTGCATTATCACGCTTCCTTTTCCCCTGCTCTTTCACAACGTAAGCAGGATTTTGGGGGAGCGTTCGCCAGCTCCAGCTGTGGAGAACGGTGCATCATGTGACCCTTGCCAGGGATTTGCACACAGCAGTAGGGGCAGATTGCCGCAAACTCCTGCTGTCAAAAGCAGACTTGCTGCCACTGCTATCCACCGTACTGTACTGTAGTCATATTGCTCTGCCAAAATGCTGTGTTTCATTCCGAGGCGAGCGCGGGTTTCTCAATGAAATGCTCTATTGTTCATCACAGCTGCTTGTGTTTTGAAACACACAGCCATTGTTGCAGGCAGATGATCTAGGTTAGACCTTTTCCAACAGAATTGGCAATTACACGGGTTGAGATGACATTACAGCCAGGTTGCATCAGCGATGCTGTCTTTTAGGCTATTGTAAAGCAAGCTTTAGGGGGAGGTAGTGCCACACACTAAATGTGCTGTCCACATCTCTGTGGGTACAGTATATAGTGTGCTGCTCTCTCCACATCTCTGTGGGTATATAGTGTGCTGCTCTCTCCTTGCTGTGTGGGTATATAGTGTGCTGCTCTCTCCTTGCTGTGGGTATATAGTGTGCTGCTCTCTCCTTGCTGTGGGTATATAGTGTGCTGCTCTCTCCTTGCTGTGTGGGTATATAGTGTGCTGCTCTCTCCTTGCTGTGGGTATATAGTGTGCTGCTCTCTCCTTGCTGTGTGGGTATATAGTGTGCTGCTCTCTCCTTGCTGTGTGGGTATATAGTGTGCTGCTCTCTCCTTGCTGTGTGGGTATATAGTGTGCTGCTCTCTCCTTGCTGTGGGCTGTAATGTCATGGCGATCAGTTTGATCCATTGTGTACAATACATGTACATCTCCATGGTTTCTCCAGGCCATATGTTCCATAGTCACCACCAGGTAATCTTGTAGACTACACACACTGTGGGACAATCTTTCATTGGCCATCCAGCCCTCCACCCAGACCGGTCACTAGTATCAGTAGTAACTGGGTGGCATGCATTGCTGGGTTTATATTATGGTCTGTCGACGTACAAGATGCCAGGATGTAGGATGAGAATAGTGGCCATATTGTTTACCCCAAAACCAACGCATGCAGAAATACAGAATGCAGCAGAAGGTCAGACACATGGAGTGGGCATCATGTGGTGAAGGGGAAGTGTGTGTGTGTACGTGTGTACGTGTGTACGTGTGTGTGTGTGTGTGTGCGTGTGCGTGTGTGTGTGTGTGTGTGTGTGTGTATTGTGATAGTACGGTAGCATGAATTACTCTGCGATTACCACCCGTACTAGGGAAACGCAGAGACAAATCCTTATTGAGGGTGTCACGAATGAGCTAAATTAACAGTTAAATTGACCAGACTTCTTTCAGTGGATTGATATGACTGGACATGGTCCTCCAAAGTTTAAGAATGCGTCCATAGCAACGGTCTGTTATACCTAGCTGTTCGAGTATTCAACAAAGTTGTGTATTAACAGTAGCATTAATGTATTGTAAACTCATACGAACATGGGCAAGAACACAATGCATTTTTCGTAGTGCTGTGAAATAAATGAATGCATACTGGTAATAATCGTGAAACCGTGACTCTAATCGTACCGTCAAAATCCATAATCGTGGCGAGTGTGTAAATGTAGCATGCGCGCGTGTGTGTTTGCACCGCATGTCAGTAATGACAAGCTTGTTTCGTAAACAGCTATGTATGTGATATCACAGGGGTGCCTGGCTGTGAGTTCTTTGAGTTGATTGCTGTGTGTATATCTGTGTGTGTGTGTGTGTGTGTGTGTGTGTGTGTGTCTGTCAGCGGGTGTGTGTCCACCCACATGCATACCATATGAGCATGCAGAGCGACAGGAAGGGGACTGTCACACGGCCAATGAGCAGAAATACAAACCTGTGCATCCAAGCATGGAAGAAGAAGCTTGATAAATCAAGGCTTGCCCTGGAAGTCGATGCAGCTCAGCCTTACCAGCCCCCTCACACACGCCACCTGTACCTCTGTCTGATGTTGTTCTGTCACACGCCACCTGTACCTCTGTCTGATGTTGTTCTGTCAGGCTCCTGGCACCCGGGCCAAATCTCTCTGGGTTTAGCGTATCCGAGCCCAGCCCAGACAGACAAGGGACTCCCAAGCTCTGCTAGCAGCTGTGGATCGTCTCCCTGGTCGGGAGGTGTTTCTGTCAAAGTGACCTGACAGCAGTCTGACAGGGGGCAGGAGGGGCAAACGCCCCAGGGCTGACACTCATCAGGGCCCACGCTCATCAGGGCCCACGCTCATCAGGGCCCACGCTCATCAGGGGCAATTATACTGACGCCATATTATTTGTCATTCTACTGTATGATGTGAATAATCTCACTACTATAATAAGGCGAGGGGTTCCGTGTCGCTTGGTGCACCGCTCGGTGCAACCAGTTGAGCAGCTGCTGCTCGCCTAGTTGAACAGGCAAGCACGTGAAGGGTGCAAGGCATGCAAGAAATGACCGCGCGGAGTGCGCGATATTTCTAGTTACTTTAAAGTTTAGTCATCACATATTATTTGTTGTTAATAAATGTGCTAATACATCATCTACATGCCTGATTTTATCCTGTGTATTCTGCACAGCAGCTGTGCACTGATCGTTTCCTACAATAAAACACCAGCTACCAAAAAAAAAGAAAAAGGTATAAGGCTGTGTGTCCATCTAGCGTCTTTTTCCGACCGATAAACGCTGGAAGTACGCTGGGGAGCGCTGATCTCAGCGCACAATATGCAAGGAAGCAGTCTGAAAGTAACGTTAGCTCAGTGCGGTAGCTAGCTTGATAGCTGACAGCTAACATTAGCTAACAACACACATACAATGATTTAGCTCAACACTCACCAGAAATATTAAGTGTCTAGCCAATCTGCTCCCACAATTGAGCCTTTCTGTCTCTGTTGCGATAGTTTTAGTTAGTTGCCAGAAAAGGAGCACCTGACACCAGCATCTTTCTGAAAAGTAAAAAAAAAAATCAGCTGGGAGCACTGGGAGCCGGCGCACAAAAACGCCGGAGCGCTGTGAAAAAAGATGCCGGGCGCATATGCTCGCTCCTCATTTAAACAACTGAAAAAAGACGCCGGCGCTGATGAAAAGACACTAGGTCGACACAGGCCCTAAGGCTCCGTTTTATTGAGATGTCCCAGCAGTATTTCCGAGCCTAGCAGCAGCCCCTGAAGGCAGCAGAGGCGTCAGCTCAGCTCTCCATCTCACTCACACTGGTGACATGGCTAGCTCCGGTAGCCAGTTAGCTCCGGTAGGGTTGTACTGCACTGTACTGTAGCTATGTGCTGGCATGGCTACAGAACCGATTTCAGCTAAAACAGCATGTACATGACATCTCTTCAAGTCAACTTGGCATCTCAGGGCTTGTGGACACTTGGATTACACCAGGTGAGCAGTATGGAAGCATGTTACTGTATGTCCAAATTGCACCAAATCTGACACTGCACTTCGTCGGGTCCCCAGCAACACACCTGCCAAGTGTGAAGTTGATCGGATGAACGGCTCTCAAGATATGCAATAAAAAAATCAGACAGACAGAGATTCCTGGAATTAGTAGTAGAGAGATGGCAAAATGGATGTTTTATGATTTCATAGACTATTTGATTTATTTGAGTATTTGAATCAGTATGAGCTAAGGTTACTTCTTTGACATGGACAGCTGTATCCATATCCATATCCTGGCTTTACTGCAGAAACTTGTATGTAGGCTATGTCTACTACATGCTATCATTGTTTTCTTTTGTTGCTATAATGTTAACCTAATTTAGCCTATTTATGTAGGCAATTTATTAAGGATGGGTGGGTGGGGGCCTACAAAGACAGCACCACCCCAGTGTCCCAGACCCACCGCTGCCCGACAGGGAGAGAAACGTCTTGCAGTCCGAGAGCTATAATTAGTACAGATCTGCGTCCGATCAGTCAGTACACAAGGTCAGGAGAAATGCTAGGCACTGAATAGGAAGTAGCTTCCCTTTACTCTGGCATCCTGGCTGTAATGTCAGCCTGCCAGGGTGGCAGGTTAAAGCTGGAAACAGGCTATATCGTTAGCCTCGACTTGGAGCGTTCCCGACGTCAGCTAGACCTACTATATACTCCAACGTTAGTCCCATTACATCCCAGTCCCCCCAGTAAAATGAGTAAATTGTGTAATTTCACTAGGATTTGGATGACTAGAAGTTAGCCCAAGGAGAGAATATAGTGCATATACTTGGTCATAGCTTTCACTCTCCCCTGTTATCTCCCCATCTACATTATATTTTACTTGCGCTGTTCACGTCAGCTGCGTCAAGTCACAAGGGTGTAGCCCTCAGCGCATACAGCGAGGGCTTTGACCTTGTAGCATGTTTTCCACTTTAGGTTAGATTATTTTAATTTGGATGATTTGAGGAACATTTTCATTGCACTGACTGGCATCTCATTTCAACACGTTGACTTTTTTGACTAGACATCAAAGTAAAAAAGGAATATAGGCCTACAATGAATTAATTGTTAATTGTGCAGCCAAAATTAGCAGAGGAAGCTTATTTCAACTGACTTCAAGGTTTACGTGTAGCCCCGAATGTAACATTTTGAGTTGCTCAGTTTGAGTTTCCAGTTGAGCAGAGGTACCGGGTTTTCTCAGTTGACTTGTGAAAATGAGAGAGAGGGATGGGGAGAGAGGAGAGAGAGGGATGGGGAGAGAGAGGAGAGAGAGGGAGGGGGAGAGAGAGGAGAGAGAGGGAGGGGGAGAGAGAGGAGAGAGAGGGAGGGGGAGAGAGAGGAGAGAGAGGAATGGGGAGAGAGAGGAGAGAGAGGGAGGGGAGAGAGGAGAGAGAGGGATGGGGAGAGAGGAGAGAGAGGGAGAGAGGGAGGGGGAGAGAGGAGAGAGAGAGAGAGGGAGGGGGAGAGAGAGGGAGGGGGAGAGAGGAGAGAGAGGGATGGGGAGAGAGGAGAGAGAGGGAGGGGAGAGAGGGAGGGGGAGAGAGAGGAGAGAGAGGGAGGGGGAGAGAGGAGAGAGGGAGGGGAGAGAGAGAGGGAGGGGGAGAGAGGAGAGAGAGGGATGGGGAGAGAGAGGAGAGAGAGGGAGGGGAGAGAGGAGAGAGGGAGGGGGAGAGAGAGGAGAGAGGGAGGGGAGAGAGAGGAGAGAGGGAGGGGGAGAGAGGAGAGAGAGATTGCGTCTCTAGATGCCAGTGTGCTCTGTGCCTACGGATCAATATTCCATCAAGCAGCACTGAGTTAGGGTCCGGCCCCCATGTGGCTGTTTGTGTGTGTGCCAGCTCTCCTCACACGACTGACTGACAGCAGACAATAATGTCATGATCAGCTCTATGGACTGAGCCACGGCTCAGGACCACATCAACACCACAAATTATTTCCTCACTTCTGATGTGACACTTTTTCAATTTAGCGGCCCGTGATGGAGTCACTTCCTGTGTGGGAACAAAACACGTTAAAAAAAGATGACGCAAAATTGCAGACTTTTGCCCCATGCATCTGGAACTAATCTAGCACACCCAAAGACACAACGCAGCCTAACTGTATTCCTATATGATTCTCAAAAGCAATTTCATTAGTGGCTTGTCCCAAGTCTTGTTGATAGCGCACTGCAATTTATATGCTACCATGATATCCCATTAATTTGTGGAAGGTTGACTCATTTGCATGCCGCTATAAGCCAACAGGATACATGATGTTTCCTGCTTCCACAACGTTCACCCTACTTCACTCTGAGCTAATGAGGCCATTTGTCTTCTGATGCCCAGGAGAATGTGCTTATCACTGCATTACCTAGTAAGCTTCTCATGGCCTTCTGATGGAAGGCGCTGTCATTAATACCCTTCACAGAAAAAAAGGTCTCGTTAATATAAGAGGTTAGGCAGTGTGTGTGTGTGTGTGTGTGTGTGTGTGTGTGTGTGTGTGTCTGTGTGTGTGTGTGTGTGTGTGTGTGTGTGTGTGTGTGTGTGTGTGTGTCTGTCGGTCTGTCTGTCTGTAGACCTACATGTGTCTGTTGGATGATTGAATGCCACCTGCCCTGTGCTTGAATGTCACTGAATGATTGAGTGTGCTCAGCTCCCAACAGCTCACATTAAGATGCACATACAGTCTGTATACTCACACACACACACACACACACACACACACACACACACACACACACATACCTGCATGCTAGGGTTTGACCGATATGGGTTTTTGAAGGCGATGCCATTATATACACTATATATATATATATATATATATATATATATATATATATATATATAAGCTGCCAATATGCTGACATTTTGTGCCGATATTCAATATGTTTAAGGCCATTTTTGTGCAGTGACAAAAGTAGAGTGGGAAAAAAAGAAGTAAACTGAAACAGCATTTTAGACCATGCAACACTATTGCAACCAATAATAAATTGACTTGAGACGGTTTGGCAGGTGAGGCAGATTTCATTCTAGATTTCACACAAATCACATTCTTCCATCCATTATTTCAGCGGTGGGCAACATTGAGCGGCTCGTATCTGATTTTCATTCAAAGGTGACTATCGACCACACTTTGTTCTTCTCGTTCTCACCCTAACGGGCGGGACACGGCGGTTGAGTGAGCACTGAGCAGTGCCTGCCTGTGCGTCGCCGAACCTGTTGCTTTTCATTTCGCCGCCCATCTTTAACAGGTCAGAGCAGCCACGCAGCCCGCCGTGCGAGCCGCAGCAGTTCAGCGAGGCAGACGTCACGCACAGCTAGAGGTCGGCAGGGTGTCCCGGGCGTAAAGCACACATCTCCCTGGATGCAGTGCAAGAAAGATGAAAAGCAATTATGAGAGCGGTGAAATGTTGTCGACAACATGGCCCCCAGAGGAGAAGAGCCCAGGTGGGGTTGCTGGAGCGTGGGACTCCTCACTTCTCTGCACCTCCTCCAGGAGACACAACACGGCCCCCTCATTCTGTCTGTGTCACTTGCTATTTGTAATGCTTAGGAGAGGTGGCTCCCCCCTCCCCTACACGTTTTGTGGGGGTTTAGTTTCTCAGATATGTTGGAGCAGTGTGTCTGCATGACAGTGCTATCAGGTAAAGTCAAATGAGTAAAACAGACTGTGTGTGTGTGTGTGTGTGTCATAGTGATAGACTTTCAGTCAGTGCTGTCCCTGCCATGTACAGTAATACTGCCTATTATATTCAGCATCACAACTTTCTGTTAGGATCCCAACCTTCTATAAAATGAAGAAAAATCTGTCTGTCTTTCTGTCCGTCTTCTCAACGGGTTGGCCCACAGCAATTTAGAGAGAGATTGGCGTCAGCGGCGGAGGACCAAAATGCGTGACTCATTAGCCAATGAACAGCCAGGAAAGGGTCTCGCGCTACTTTTGAATGCTAAAATAAAGCTGATAATCTACAATTTGATAAAAATAAAAATAGAAACTTTCAGAGTACAACACAAACTGTCCATTTTGCTGCAACTCGACAGTGCTGCTTAATCCAGGACCTTACTTCCTGGAACTCTTGAGAGTAAAAAACAATTGGAGAGAATGGAGATGTCGCGACTCTTCTATATAAACGGCTCTGGGTTGGCCAATCAATCTGAAACTGCACATGGGCATTGGCATAGGCAGGAAGTGACAACGCTGATTTTCCCATTTTCCAAAATTTAAGCTGTTTGTTGTTAGCATTTTTGGCAAGTCTGCACAGAGTTGTAGCACGCGCATCCCTGTAAGCATGATTACTACATACGATATGTCACTCTCCATCTCACTTCCTGTTACTCGCTCCTGTTATTTCTCTGCTCTCTACCACAGAGCTGCTCCTCTTCTCTGTTTCCTGTCACTTTTTCCCCTTCAGCTCCCCCCCCCCTTCGCCCCCATAAGGCTAACATTTTCAAAGCCTCCCATAATTAAAAAGGAGAAAGTCATTCCAACCAGATGGCATGAGAGCTGGCCTGCATGAGCTGGCCTGCATGAGCTGGCCTGCATGAGCTGGCCTGCATGGGTAATTGTTGCCAAGTGAACCATGGCCCCTGTAGACCTTCAGCTGAAATGAATAGCCTGTGCTCACTGCTCAGGCAAGAAGCTAAGACTCGCGCGGCATATAGCCTGTGCTCAGGGAAGAAGCTAAGACTCTCGCGGCGTATAGCCTGTCCTCAGGGAAAAAGCGAAGACTCTCGCGGCGCGGTCGGGTAGATTTGACCCGCTGAGGGCTCACGCTGGGTAAAAAGGAGACGCGCGGCATATTGAAGACGATCCCGATTCCCCACTATTTCCAAGGTGTGTTTGCTGTCCGGGGACGACGAAGAGCCGAGTCTCAACTGCTGCACTTTCGCTGCAATATCAAAGTTCTAAATTCTGCCCCTGTCTCTCTTTTTGTACCTCTCATGGGACACAGTCTAATTAACACAAGATTAATTCCCTTGCAAGGATTAGGAAATATTAGGAAACGAATGAAAGGTTCACATGGGAAGGTAAAGTGTTTGACTCCGGGCCCCGAATGAGAGTTTTAATGCACTGCATCTTCTTCCAGGGTTTGTCGGGGAGGTTATGAAAATTATTCTGTTGAGGGTGATGTTACACAGGGTGTCATGCCTTAGGGCCCCTCTCTTAAGAAGAAGACTATGTTGGCTTTTGAGGCAGCAAACTCCGAAAGAGGCCGAGAGAGAGAGAGAGAGAGAGAGCGAGGAGAGAGAGAGAGAGAGAGAGAGAGAGAGACACGTACGATTGGAAGGCGGGGGAGAGACAGTGAACAATCAGGAACATTTGTCTGCCTGCAGTGTAATGGGGTCAGTTGATTTGGTTTTTGCAGGAGAGGCGAGAGAGCGTGATGTTAATTTGCCTTTTTCTAGTCAAATGAAATGAGGGGTGCTGATCTCGGTTAGGGGCCACAAACACATTTACCGCTGAAATGCACGTCCCATTAGAGAGACGCCAATCGACATTTTTCATCGTTTCAGTCGAGATGACCCATTAATTGGTTTGACATCGGGGGCTCCGACACAAGACATGTTTGGGAATGGGGCAATTAATAAAAGTTTGCAATTAAAGAATCTCTCTAACAATCTGTAGTATTTAGAAGGGTTCTCTCTGTAGCTTGTTGGATAGGAAAAGCAGGAATTATAATATAATATATCATATAATAATATATATATAAAATGAGCCTGTTACAGCCTCTGAAAGAAAGCAATGTCGGCTGTGGACGTGGGTGTCCATTTACACATAGAAATGTCAATGTTTACATCTGACCAGTACCCCCGGTAAAATCGCCAGTGGGCTGTAATATTGCACAGATTGAACAGATTGTAGAGAAAGAATAGTCAAAAATGTCCTGTATTGCCAGTATGTCTGAATGGCTGGGCAGCTCCAAAATATATGACAATGAACTGCCAACTGTTCTCAACAATTCCTCCAACATAAACCCCTGTCCCATCTCACCTGTCTGTAAACGTTTGAGCTTAGGTCTTATAAAAGACCTAAACAGAATCCTCTCCAAAGAGCCCAGCTGGTGGAGGCAGAGTGTATAGTGCACATATTCATCCATCCAGTCCTCCTCTGAGATGACAAATACAGATTCTTTCTCCTGTTTTAATCTAACCTTATTTGTTCTGTTTCTTCATGGATTGATTACTCGAGTATAATATTGAGACACGTTTCCTGTTCTTATTCCAATACCTGTTAATAAATATGTCAATTATATTGGTATCACATCTCTCCATAGGTTTTTATCACGTCTTTAAAATAATCCCTGATTTGTAGTGGGGATTTACATTCCTTAAACCAATCAATCACGCATGGCAGTGATCTACTGTAGCCCCTTTCTCGTTAGACAGCTGCAGTGTTTTGAACTGAATTCTTGGCCTTTTACTCCCCAGATAAATCTTGAAATCCACTTATCCCATTCATTAAAATTAATTAAGTGTCATTTCAAATGGGATTGAAAAGATATAGCCCGGGCAGTACATTCAGTTTAATTGTTTCTAACCTGTTATGCATATCTAAGGGCAGTTGAGACCACCTGTCAATGTCTGACTTAATGTCATATATTTCATATATTTTCCATAAAATCCTTAGGTATTCGAATCCCCCAGGTATTTAATTACTGATGAGTTTCATTTGAATTTAAATCTATCTATATCTTTACGAGGGGTATAGTTATAACTTCGACTTTCCGTTCTTATCCTGAGTAAGTTCCAAAATCTTTTAGTGAAGACATCAGTTTAGGGATGCTAGTCTCTGGTGCTGTGACGAACAGCAGCACGTCATCTGCATATGAACTGAGGGTCTTTTAGTAGGCCTGTGAATCTTCACTGGCCTCACGATTCGATTCGATTACGATTCATCTGTCACCGATTCGATTCGATTCCACGATGCATCACGATGCATCTCGATACAGCTCCAACAGTATTGCAGCTCCAAGTATCAAATCCTCAATTTTCTGTAGTATTACTGCACATGGCTACTTTTTCATCAATTAATACAAGCAGTCAGATAAATATCAAGTCCCTTTTTTACTTTAAAGTGCTTTAAAATCTGAATGTCAACAGAAATTTAAACATAAACGATTCAACGATTCATCTGTCAACGATTTGATTTGATTCGATTCACACGTCCGCATCGCGATGCATCGATTATACGATTCATTTTGACACCCCTATCTTTTAGCGAGTGATTTAGTAAACTGTAGTGAAAGTTGAATGGCTCTGACCACTCCGTGTTTATGTCTCAGTTGTCGAGCTTGCAGGTCATGACGGGAGTGTGTTTTATGCGTGTGTGTGTGTGTGTGTGTGTGTGTGTGTGTGTGTGTGCATGTACTATAACGTGTTATGCAACATTTGCAACACAGCGGGTCGGCCAATTTGCGGTAACAACCGCGGCAACCTCTGTGCTGTAATGTCTAAGTCTTTTGATCGTGTTCAGCAGCTTCCGATCTTGTCACTCAAACACGCCTTTTCCTGACATCTCTTTGATGGCATTTTCAATTCTGCGCGTGTTTTGACCCATGTTTATCAGCCCGTGGCCTCGCTGCCTTGTAGATTCCCATCGTAAACACTAAACAGGTTGTGTGAACGTAAAAGGTCGAACCTCCCTGAGCTGCACAGCGTTCAGCAGCAATCAGCATCCATTTCCCCCCCCTGTTGTTCTGTGATGGAAAAACGGCAGGAGAGATTAGAGTGTTTTTAGAGACGGGCAGATAGTGAGGAAGACCGGCGACACAGCAGCACGATGAAGAGGAATCAGGGACACAGCAGCACGATGAAGAGGAATCAGGGACACAGCAGCACGATGAAGAGGAATCAGGGACACAGCAGCACGATGAAGAGGAATCAGGGACACAGCAGCACGATGAAGAGGAATCAGGGACACAGCAGCACGATGAAGAGGAATCAGGGACACAGCAGCACGATGAAGAGGAATCAGGGACACAGCAGCGCGATGAAGAGGAATCAGGGACACAGCAGCACGATGAAGAGGAATCAGGGACAGCAGCGCGATGAAGAGGAATCAGGGACACAGCAGCGCGATGAAGAGGAATCAGGGACACAGCAGCACGATGAAGAGGAATCAGGGACACAGCAGCACGATGAAGAGGAATCAGGGACACAGCAGCACGATGAAGAGGAATCAGGGACACAGCAGCACGATGAAGAGGAATCAGGGAAATAGAGAAACTGGAGATAATGAGTGAAGGATATCATAAGAGGGCGTCAGAGAGGCCTGTGCATGATGATAAGCTTGATCTGTTTGGATGCGTGGGAGGATAGCTGGGATTCACATAATGGAACCAATTACACGACAGAGATTAGGCCCAAGCGGAGGCTGACCGTGCTGCTCTCACCCTGTCTTTTATTCTGGTTCTTCTCTCACTCTGTGGTTCTGTGTGTGTGGTTCTGTGTCTCCTCCGAGCAGCCAGGAAAACCTGCGCTCCAGCAGAGTTCGCCTGTCTGAATGGCCAGTGCGTGCCGGGACGCTGGCGCTGCGACGGGGAGCCGGAATGTCCCGACGGCTCCGACGAGGCGGAGGCCACCTGCAGTAAGTGGAAGCTAGTCGATCGCTAACACACACTCACATACACACACACACACACGCAGGCACGCACACACACACACACACACACACACACACACTACACACAGTCACACTCACACACACTGGTAACTACTGTAATGCAACACACGCAGACAGCTAGACAAGCACAATCGACACACATTGACCTCATACACATCAAAATGCCAGCGAATAACAGATGATTTAAATTCATTCAATCATCGTTTTCCTCCCTCACACACACACACATGCACACAGACGCACGCACGCACACACACACACACACACACACACACACACACACACACACACACACACACACACACACACACACACACACCTGAGAGGTACAGTGGGATCTACTGTTATGGAAGATTGCACACATTGCACTCAGAAGGAGAAAAAGTCGGTTAATTAGCTTGGCATTTAGCAGCTGTATCTGGATATGCTGCTATGCCTCCATCTCAGTCGTGCTACACAGGCTTTAACTTGGCTCTGCGGAGACCTCAAGTCACTTTTGTCATTTCCCTCGTCGCCTCTGCTCAGGCCGCCGTGCAGCCTGCTCCCAGCCAGATGCCCCCCCCCCCCCCCCCCCCGCCTGCCCAGTCACAGCTCCACCTGCCCCCCCCCCCCCCGCCTGCCCAGTCACAGCTCCACCTGCCCCCCCCCCCGCCTGCCCAGTCACAGCTCCACCTGCCCCCCCCCCCCCCGCCTGCCCAGTCACAGCTCCACCTGCCCCCCCGCCTGCCCAGTCACAGCTCCACCTGCCCCCCCCCCCCGCCTGCCCAGTCACAGCTCCGCCTGCCCCCCCCCCCCCGCCTGCCCAGTCACAGCTCCACCTGGCCCCCCCCCCCCCCCCCCCCCCCCTCCGCCTGCCCAGTCACAGCTCCACCTGCCCCCCCCCCCCCCCCCCCGCCTGCCCAGTCACAGCTCCACCTGGCCCCGCCCCCCACGCACCTTTTCCCCGCGCCCACGCCACGCACTCCGATACTCCATGCTGTCTGATGTGGAATGTAAGAAGGGCCTTGATTGTATCTCTGCCAAGCTGTTAGAGAGCAGAGGATCTGCGCGCGTCTTGCTTTCGTCAGGCCGGCTCACCCACACACACACTCAGACACACACACACACACACACACACACACACACACACACACACACAGACCTGATGGGGTGTCAGGCGACCTGACGCTTCCACAACCGAGCAGGGACTCTGTGTGTGTGGGAGGCAACTGCTTTAAAATAGTTCCCTTCCTCCTTAAAGGCTCATTTCTGCTCCTCCCACGGCTGCCCGCTTCCCTCCTGGAGCCACAGGCATGAGGTGGAGCTGAAACATATAAAGCCTTCATGGTAATGTGTACACTATTAAGTATGATGTTTGTGTTAGAGGTAAGGGTGGATGATGATGATGATGAAGGTGATATTGTCTAACAATTAGCAGAGTTTCCATCCCACATGATCATCTTTTGATCTTTAAATGCAAACAGTGGGAGGACAGAATAAAAAAATGCACGAAGCCAAGTGAAAAATGAATGAAGAAAAAAGCCGTGTGTGTCTGAAAGCATAGATATACATTCCAGTTATGTTACATTTGATTGGTTGTGTGGAGGTGTGGGCCCGACCAATGAATAATGCAACCGCTTCTAATGTCACCCCCAGAAAGTTGTGCACAAGGAGGGAAACATGAAAATACCTCTGAGGGATAACAAGTTTATATTAAAATCCAATTAAAGATAAATGACAGAAGGATTCATCTGTTGGCTGCAGAGTACAGAGATAGAGATCAGGGCTGAGAAATAAGCCATTTATATGGAAATTCCTTGTGTCTTCACATGCCGCTGTCATGTCAAATTTACCCAACAACAGTGAACATTTGGTCGGCGTTCTTTTTTCCTCAGTTGACTGCGAGATTCACTTTGACACATTTCTGTTTAGCAAGAAGTAGGTTGTTAATTATCCACTGCTGTTTCTACTTCCCAAATATCCGTCGGGTATGGGATGATATCATAGGTTAATAATGGTTTAACCCGGGGTTGAATCATTATTGCCAGGGCCGTTGCAGGGGGGGTGCGAGTCGAGACGTGTGAGGCCCTGCTCATAAAATCACGCGAGCAGACTGGAAACAAAATATCCCACATATTCTTTCTGATCCACAACTGACTTTACAGCACTGGAAATAATAGACCTATTTTAATTTGAAAAGATTGTTGTTTTTCAGAAGATACAGATGGTGATCGAAGACACTTGCCCGAGAATAAGGGAAAGAAACAGTAATAAATGTTTTTATTTTATTTTTTATATACCATTCTTGAGTGCAACTTCCATTGCAAGACATGTGTTCCGCTTGTATCTTTTTATCCTTGTGCGTAATCAACGCGGCACTTTCCAGTCCGTTTGAGTCAGAGGATTTTGCAGGCTACCTGTTCAGAGCAGCCACGTTTTATCCACAGTGTGTTTACTCTGAATCTGATATAGCAGATACCAGCTTTATAGCGCTTTCCTTCCCTATCAGTGCATCAGAGCCAGAGGTGTTGGCGGTTTACGCAGAGCTTCAGGTGCCCAACCTTTCCCGGACGCAGATAATCAACCAGAAAGAGGAGACTGAAGGCCATCTGAGAGGCTGTTTTCAATCGGGGCAGTACGGTGGCTCAGTGGTTAGCACTGTCGCCTCACAGCAAGAAGGTCGTCAGTTCGAATCTCTTCTTGTGGGTGGTGGTTCAGCGAGACCCTGGTGGTGGTGGAGGCATCCATGACCCACCTCTAGGGAGATGAAATACAGGTCAGGCAGGAGCTGAAATTAGGCTCCGCCCCCTGCAAAGAGTCAAACGAAAACAAACCGTAGATTTGGTCATTCTACCTGTTATCATACATTGTGCCGCATAATGGAATTGACACAGGAATTTCATTTTAGAAGTTGGGTCAAGAATAGTCACAAAAAAAACTATCTTATTAAAAAAAAGCAAGATTGCAGGCCAGGCGCGAGGCCTTGTGCGGTCACACACTGTCGCCCATGCGACGCTTCTGATTATTGCCGGTCTCATCCCCATGCCCCCCCCTTATGACCACTAGTGCCGAGTCGTCAAAACCCAGCGCCTCCTATCAAGCAGCAATTTCCACTGTGCTGCGTGTGCTTCCTGTTCCTGCCTCCTGCTAAGAGTCAAGGATAACTGTGATGCAGGTGGCCTTTAGCACGCAGCATGCAGCGCTGCTGATCATGTGTTCCAATGAGAGGTGTCACATCAAGGGCTCATCCACAACACAGGGAGTGCCACTGAGTGCCAGCCACCTCATCTCAGCTGTCTGTCTGTTTGAGTGGATCCCGCTGAGCCACAGTCACATTGGAAACACAGGGGAAACACAGAAGACAACCTGCTCACTTTGCCAGCTCCAATGGCTCTCTGATCGTCCATCTCATTAACCTTGTTGGACTGGTGATTACCTGTTTGTGCCAAACCGCTTGGCAAGATGACACAGCTGTAATGGGTTTTTTACATCTGACAGTTAAAACCTCTTGAAGTGCCGTATTTTTCTGATTAGATTTAAGATGTGAAAATCAACCTCTGACATGAAAATGTAGCTAATCCAGTCTAACAGCGAAATGCCAACAGCATCAGCATGTGGCAGCTATCAACTCGCCCATCTCGCAGCACTTCACTTTGAAATCAGGAGCAATTAAGCTTCACATTAATTTATCACTTAAACTTCAGCACAGCGGGGCTTGTTTCTGCTGTCATCATGACACCACTGGAGGGCGGAATCACACGCACACGCGCGCGCACGCACACACACACACACACACACACACACACACACACACACACACACACACACACACACACACACACACACACTGCATCTGATCTGATACAGTTTGGAGTTTGCGGGGACGTGAAAGTTTTTTCTTTTCTTTAAAGTTTCTCGTTTTCTCCCCAATTGTACTTAGCCAATTCTTCCTGCTATCCCGGTTGTTGCTCCACCCCCTCTGCCGATCTGGGGAGAGTTGTAGACGACCACATGCTTCCTCTGATACATGTGCAGTCGCCAGCCGCTTCTTTTCACCTGACAGCGTGTCACCAGCAGGACGTTGCATGTGTGGAGGATCACACTATTCCCCCTACTCCCCCTCCCCCCTGAACAGGCACCCCAAATGATCAGAGGAGGCACTAGTGCAGCAACCAGGACAGTGAGGACACATACCCCTAATCCGGCTTCCCACCCGGAATTGTGCCTGTATGGATGACCGACCAAGCCGGAGGTAACATGGGGGGGGCTCGAACCTGCGACCCTCGTGTTGGTAGGCAGGGAATCTCCCGCTGCATTACCCAGACGCCATGGGGGGTGGGGGGGGGGGGATGTGAAAGTTGATATTGTGTTCCGACCAGAGACCTGTGACTGCAGTGAAGGTGAAGTTTTACATGGTGCTAATGAACATACAGCATGCATACATCTGACTGCATCATGCTCCAATTACTCCACAGGCTGATCATATCATACCCACATGCACAAAGCACTCTCAATGTGTTCCATTTGCTCGCAACTCTCCCGTGCTTTGCGTCTCTATCTGTTTCTCCTATACACTACAACACGTGCGCGTGCGCGGCGCGTATACTGCATGGCCATTTTGGATTCAGTGCCATAGAGATCTTGTGCCAGAATGACTTTTGGCTCAGTGAGTGGATTCCCAATTACACGCTGGAGTAGCGTTACTCTGGCATATTAAAGATTCAGACGCGGGGGCCACACGGAGTGGCTCGCCCGCACTGAAAAATGAATGAGTGTGTGGCGTGCCAGAGCTCCTTGTTTTTCTATTCCATTAATGTGTCATCAAGGAGGAATTAGGCTACCGCCGCCGCCAGCTGTGCGGAAGCCGCGCCGCTATCTGCAGGCCGGCAGTGACACGCGGGAGGGAGATGCTATGCTATGCTAGCCCCGTTTACACTGTCTCACTAAAGCGCTGAGTTCAGCTCACTGCTGCCTGCCTGCCTGCCTGCGTGCTGCACGTCGGCTTGTCCTCCGCTCCCCTCTTCAGTACGTTTCTGCGGATTTGACGCGCGTTAAGGGGGACGTCACGCACTGCAACCTCTTTTTTTTCTTATGGCGTCTGAATTAATGAAAATGTGTGAAATGTTCCCAACAGATGGAACTGTTATTTTTGAAAACCATTGTATTGTGCCCCCATTTTGGTCCTATTAGAATTAGGGAATTTGTTGTGGATTAGAGATGCTTCTCTGAAGAAGGCTTTGATGAAAACTTCCTTCTATGAACCTCTTTGTAGATATTCAGCTTTAAACCCACTGGGGGTTTTTTTTTGGGGGGGGAGGGGGGGAGCTGGGGGGAGGGGGAGTAATGAAACCGCGCCTCATTTTATTGACTTTATAATGGGGAAGATTTGCTCTGTGGAGATATTTGCACTGCAGCATTTTACTGCTCTGTTGTGTTAAATCCTTTACAATCCCTTTCGTGCTCATACTGTGAAACGCACTGTTTGCAGGCCAATTGACTATATCTGTATTGCCAACACTGTTAATGAGATGCACACACATCCAACACTGTTAATGAGATGCACACACATCCAACACTGTTAATGAGATGCACACACATCCAACACTGTTAATGAGATGCACACACATCCAACACTGTTAATGAGATGCACACACATCCAACACTGTTAATGAGATGCACACACACATCCAACACTGTTAATGAGATGCACACACATCCAACCCCAATTAGTCAATTAGTACCGTGTTGCATTACAAATTGTTAATGTGCTGCCACACCTGTCACATACATGTACATTTACATTTGTACTTCTAAAGTAGAAGTGATTCTGAGTCTCTCTCTCTCTCTCTCTCTCTCTCTCTCTCTCTGTCAGACAAACCACCCACTGTCTTGTTCTGTCTTTTGATCAGAATCTGAACCGAGGCTGATCATGAAGTCGTTGTAAGATCTGGCTCATTGAAGCACTTGATGTTAGCCGGCAGTGCAGAAGCCCTAGTGGAGCACATTACTAGCTAATGCACTTTGCTAATAATAACAATTTCCCATCTGGTAGCTAGCCAGCAGCGAGTGAGTGTGTCGGCCCTGTACCTGATCTATAATTCACACACAGAGCGGGACAGGGCAAACGCTAACCCAGCTTAATGAAGCAGTAAATCTGCACAGGACTCGCCTTACCCGAGCGTTTTGTGCCACTTCAGCTCTGAGGCAGAGAGGCCGACTTATCTCCTACATCACCCACAGCCCCTACATTCACCTACATGAGTGTATAGGTCTGGGCACATGCTTACATAGACCTTTTAATGATTTAATGAATGACATGATTGTTGATTTGGACCAGCAGCTGAAGTTCTCATGTGAGATCACCCCAACCTCCCTACGACCAGACATCGTCCTGAAGTTCCCATGCGAGATCACCACAACTTCCCTACGACCAGACATCGTGCTGTGGTCGGCCTCTGCCAGGACCGTGATCATGGGTGAACTCACTGTCCCATGGGAGGAAGGCATGGAGGCAGCCTACGAGAGGAAGAAGGAGAAGTACAGAGAGCTGTCTGCGACTGCGTCATGCACAGAATTAGGGTGGAGGCATCCACCTACCCTGTGGAAGTCGGCTGCAGAGGCTTCATTGGAAAATCCATCCAACATTTCCTAAAGATGCTCGGTGTTCCTGGGTCCAGGCAGAGGAAGGCACTCAGGGAACTGGCTGAGGAGACGGAGTGAAGGAAGTGTCTGGCTTTGGCTCAGAAGGAACAATGCAAAGTGGGACAGGAAAGGATCTTAGGGTTAGCTGCAGGGAGCGGTAAGGAGACGTTCCTACCGCTGCCCCACCACCTGGAGATGTTCTGTAGTGACGCTGCCCCATCACCTGGAGATGTTCTGTAGGGACGCTGCCCCACCACCTGGAGATGTTCTGTAGGGACGCTGCCCCACCACCTGGAGATGTTCTGTAGGGACGCTGCCCCACCACCTGGAGATGTTCTGGGATCAAAGGGGCTAAACATCTGCAAAAGGTGGCTCCGAGCTGACGACCCTGCAGCTGACCCGATGGCACCGGCGGAGGTGCGACAGGCAGCAAGGCCCTGCAGGTATCGAATACCTGTGCTTCCATCTGAGGCAGAGAGGCCGAGTTATCTCCTACATCACCCACAGCCCTCTACTACATTCACCTACATGAGTGTATAGGTCTGGGCACATGCTTACATAGACCTTCTAAACACACAAAGGCATGTACTGTATATTGACCCACATAGAACACAAAGACAGTCAACTCTGGCAGTCTCTTGGGAATATACGAGCAGGATGACTCAGAAAGAGGTTTTTCAGACGTCAACGTTTGTCTTCTACAGATTTTGAGTGATGCTTTGAAGTGACACGAGCCTAAATAGAGAAGCAGACGACAGCAAATTGAAACAGAGTTCCCTGCATTATTAGTAGCAGGCTGGTGATGGAGAGGAAACTGTCGCATTGTTTTGTATCAGCGGTGTCAGACAGTGACAAGTGACACAGTCGTTGCCAGGAAGCAGCCCTCCTGAATCAGGCAAAACAAGTCAAGCTGTGACAATACGCTGAGCGCACAAAGCCACATATGACACTGGCTCCATGATGCATCGCTGCAATTACACACTTAACACCTTAAGTGCCATAGCCGAAATAATTCGTCTTACATAATCCAACGCTTAAGTGCCAGAGCCGAGTTTACTCGTCTTACATAAACATTTTTTTTTTTTGACGGTGGGACATCAATCAACAACTTTTACATCTTCGAGATCACTATTGGAGCAAGATAATGTGTATAATCTATTTTACCGACCCACTAAGTGTTGACAGTGCTCCCCCAGACAACCGAAATCAAAGAAAAAACTGCCGCGGGACCAAGCCGTTCAAGGAAATGCCGTGGCGATTTTACAGTAATCCATTCAAGACTTGTCTTGCCTGAGAGCGGCCGCGCACCGGCAGCAGCACACAGAGAGCGGAGAGCGATTTGCAAAATAGATCATAGGTGAAACACACTTTGAAACACCTCAGAAAGGCCAGAAACATCTGCCCATCGCCCACGCATTCCCCGGCCCATCTTGACTCGCACAAGGAGCGTCCGCACGCAGGCAAGCAGGCAGGCAGGCACACAGGCAGGCAGCAGCAAAAGCGCTTCTGACACGCCCGCTGTACAGCCAGGAGGAAGGAGGAGAAGACACACGGAGGGAGGAGTTTGAATGAGAGGGGTGTTTCCTGTTGTTATGGAGGAAATTACTGTTCAAAACTATTGTTTAGAATGTCTGACGGTCTTACTGATGCCAAAAATGAATGGTTAAAGTGACTGTTTCACAAAAAGCCATTTATCTCTGAATAAATTTCCAGACGCTGAAACCATGCTGTACTCAACGGCTAATATCTACATAACTACTAACTCTGCAAACTAACTCTTTTAGACAGAGAAAGCACACATTCTATTAGTTATTTTTAGATGATTGGTGTTCATGAATTCTTAACAGAAAAGAATCCTCGGCTGTTGTAAAATGAGCCAGAATCGTCAAAAACACCCCTGGCACAACTTACCTACAGGAATGAAAACATGGCTGGCATTCAATGTGTTAAGTAGCTTGAAATGACAGCAAATGAGTTTTGTGATGTGCAGCCTGGAGTTTTCTATCTAACAGAAGAGATAGTTAAAGTGAGATTCTTGTTCTACTTGATTTCATCTTTCTCATCTCGCAATGCTTTTCATCTTACAGAGCTTTTCATCTTGAAAGGCGACGCTCAGAGATGGTCCCGTTCCTTTTTAGCACACTCGCCTCCCTTTGAGCCACAACTCTTTTGTTTTTCCTTGGCTTTTTCTGTTGGTGCACTTTGAGTTTCTGTAGGCGCCACTTTTGTCTTTGTCTGTTAAGCCCAGGGGGCGGGGCTGTCATCACTGCTCACACTAACTACCCAGTGTGGCAGAGGACCTTTCCCTGCAAAGTCCTGCCTGGTACCACATGTTTATGGTATCAACTGGAGATTTATTTATATGGATTATTACTTTAATGTTGTGCAACGTTTCTTTAGAAAAGCCAGCAGTGAATAATATGATTGTGGTGATAAAAAAGCTAAAGTGAGGTAGCATTGTCAAGTAGAGGGGAACGCTGCCTCGGGTCTCATAAGGTGATGAATACCAGATCAGACCAGATCAGATCTCCTGCCCTGACGCCAACAGAGGCGTGGAGGCCTCGTTTCTCACCGCGGTGGTAAACACCGGCGACGCACGTCACTTTGCTGCTGAGTAATTGGCTTTCATCATCACGTTATCACCCCTTCTCAAGCAAAATCCATTAGCCAGGTCTGTATGAAATCTGAGGTTTAACTAATCAATAACTGCCACACGGAGCGGCTCTTAGGCCACCGCGGCTTTGCTGCATTCAAACGTGGTCCCTTTGTTTGCGGTTGGGGAGGGATTGAGTCCACGCTTCATCAAAGAGTCATCGGTTAAAAGGATAGGACAGCTCTCTCGCTCTCTCTCTCCTCTCCCTCTCCTCTCTCCCTCTCTCTCTCCTCTCTCTCTCTCTCTCTCTCCTCTCTCCCTCTCCCTCTCCTCTCTCTCTCTCTCTCCCTCTCTCCTCTCCCTCTCTCCCTCTTTCTCTCTCTCTCCCTCTCTCTCTCCTCTCTCCCTCTCTCTCTCTCTCTCTCTCCTCTCTCTCTCTCTCCCTCTCTCTCTCCTCTCTCCCTCTCTCTCTCTCTCTCCTCTCTCCCTCTCTCTCTCCTCTCTCTCTCTCTCCCTCTCTCCCTCTCTCTCTCTCTCTCTTCCTCTCTCCCTCTCTCTCTCTCTCTCCTCTCTCTCTCTCTCCTCTCCCTCTCTCCTCTCTCCCTCTCTCTCTCCTCTCTCTCTCTCGCTCCTCTCTCCCTCTCTCTCCTCTCTCTCTCTCTCCTCTCCCTCTCTCCTCTCTCTCTCTCGCTCCTCTCTCTCCTCTCTCTCCTCTCCCTCTCTCTCTCGCTCCTCTCTCCCTCTCTCTCTCCTCTCTCTCTCTCGCTCCTCTCTCCCTCTCTCTCTCCTCTCTCTCTCTCGCTCCTCTCTCCCTCTCTCTCCTCTCTCTCTCTCTCTCTCTCCCTCTCTCTCTCTCTCTCTCGCTCCTCTCTCTCCTCTCTCTCCTCTCCCTCTCTCCTCTCTCTCTCTCTCCTCTCTCCTCTCTCTCTCTCTCTCCCTCGCGCGCGGTGGATTCAGATTCTGCTCCAGCCCTGGCTCTGCCCCCCCTCCCTGCCCTCCCTGTCTCCCTCCACTTGCTATACGGACGGCTTTGATTTTGTTTTAGGATAAAAATCTGAAAGGTTCATTCAGCAGTTCGTCTCTTCATCCTTCTTTTCTTGTGTCTATCTTGCACTTGTTGGCGTGGATTCCCTTTTTTTCTCTGAGGCTCTCACTCTCTCTCTCATCTTTCTCCTCCCTTCCTCTCCGTTTCGGTTTTTATCTGTTCCGTTTGGGACCTACACATCAGTCTGAATTCAGCCAGACAATCGCTTATTTTCTTTGTAATGGATCCCGCCCCCGTCGTCTCTTCTCAGCCATTTCTCATTCATTTCCTTCCAGACCAGTCAGTCTTGTCTTTTTCACTTGTTCATCATTCATTTTGGTTGCTCTGTGCTCGTCCTTCCTCTGCAATTTGAGCGGCGCTCTAATTTGTGGGCCTGCGAAATCATTTCCCTCAGGTAGACGACATCCACAACCGTGCAGTGTTCTCTGAGCGAGGCGTTGTCCATCTTTAGACTGTGCACTGCAGTGGGACACTGTGTTTCCTTCCTGGGGTCAGGGGCCTGGCTGTGTCAGCCATTCTCAGCGCTCCACCCTCCCCAGGCGCCTGCTGCCTCTCTTCCCAGCCCTCTTCCATCACACCTCCAGGCTGCGGGAACACTCTGAAACGCGCCTCGCCTGAACGCGCCTCTCGCCCCGGGGCAGGAATGAAAGGTTCAAAAACGCCTCCCTGCATTTAGCACCTTTGTATAAATTGAGCACAGCATTAGTCCTGGCAGAGGCCACGGAGTCAAGCTCAGCTCACAAACTGAGCCCACATCAGCTGATGGCTCAGCTGTTTCCCTTCTAGGCATTCAATTGGCAAATCTCACAGGGCGTCCCTATTTAAAGCTGCTTCATCTCCGCCTACTTTCTTCTGCTTCCTCTGCAAGCCGTTTGTGATGCACCTTCACCCCAGCTCCTCCTCACACGCTGTGTCTGACTTCAACTCTTTCTGTTGTCGTTGTTGCCGGCTCTCGCTCTGTACCTGGGGGTCTTTGCTGCTGCTCTCCCTGTCTTAGGCTTCCCATGATGATGTTAACACCTGGAAGTTGGCAGGGAGCTGCTGCTGCTGCTCTCCCTCTCAGAACAGAGCCATACCGTCAAATTTAAGTCTTGCATATGGCAATAAAATGTTGACTATAGTGGTTCTGAGTTCTGACCGAACTATTTGGTGTCCACTGAAGCCGGTCTTATTTGGGTTTGCACTTTCCCTTTAGAGAGCATTACTAATTTTTTATTTGAACTCCAAATGAGGTCCTCTAACTTAGTGTTGCTTAACTGTCTAACCAAGAACAAAGTACACCAAGTCTACTTCCTCTAATGGTAAATGGTAAATGGCCTCACACTCACACATTTTATGATGAGTGGATTTGACATTTACCACTCCACAAAATATGGATTTACACCATAATGAGTTTACATGACATTTCATCAGTCGACTCTGGAGATGAGGGTCAAACAAGACAGCTAATATGTACATTACAACAGAAGGCTTTTGTTGAAATTGTCACTACAGCAGAAGCGGATTCAATTATTCAAATGTAACCGTACGGCGAATTCACCTAATGTGACTAAAAGGATTTCAATTTCAGCATATAGGTGCCGTGTTTTCACAAATTAATTTGCACATGAACAGCTGTGTTTTGTTTAGAGAAGCCGGCTTGGCAGAGTCTCTCCCCCGTCTGGTCCAATTACCCACAATGCAATTTACACCTAACATGGCGGGTGACGGCATCAGAGACTCTATTCTAACCTCATAAATGATATTCATTATGGAGCTTGTTCTCACTCATCACGCTACAAATTAGCCTCTGGTGTCGTATGCCACTGCTTGTCAGAGGTGACAGTGCTGCTGCAGTCAGCCTGGAAGAGGAACGTTCTGCATAGCCTCACCTCAACATGCAGTGTCAGTGGAGGATGGCAACACTCTACAATATCAGAGGAAAATGTAAGACAAAGATACATGTCTCTCAGAGGCAGATCCAATGCTTTGAACATTCCCCTCTCCCTCTGCTATCTGATTAGAAGCTTCCTGTGGCAGAGGCGTCAGAGGGTCAGGATAGGCAGCCTCCTGTCCTCCCCTCTGACCCTCAGTACTGGTGCCCCCCAGGGCTGTGTCTTTTCCCCCTGGCTCTTCTCCATCTACACCAACCTCCTTACATCCCACCACAGCTCAGTTTCATTTTTCAAATATGCAGACGACACCACCATAACTGGACTCATCACCAACAATAATGAAGATCACTACCGGAACCAAGTGGCCCAAGCGGTCACTTGGTGCCAGGACAACAACCTACAACTCAACACCTCCAAAACCAAAGAACTCATCACAGACTTCAGACGGAATCCACCCCCCAAGACACCCCTCCACATCTCTGGTCAACCCATAACCACCACAGACACATACAAATTCCTGGGCACCCACATCAGCAACACACTCAAATGGGACAATAACACCGGTCACATAATCAAAAAGGCCAATCAAAGACTTTTTCACCTCCGGCAGCTCAAAAAATTCAAGGTAAAATCCAATCTACTCCTCCAGTTTTATACAGCCATACTAGAAAGCATCCTCACCTCATCCATAACCATCTGGTACGGCAACCTGGACAGTAACTCACGAAACAAACTCCAACGAATAATAAAAAAAGCTTCAAAAATTATAGGTACCCCACTCCCATCACTAGACACTCTCTATCATAAACGGACAATCACACGAGCACAAAAAATAGTTTCTGACCCATCTCACCCAGCCAATCACCTGTTCCAACTGTTGCCCTCTGGACGGCGCTTCAGATCACTCCCCACCAAAACAACACGTTTCAAAAACAGTTTTTTCCCCACTGCCATCAGGTTTCTAAACTCCACTCACCCCTGACTCACTCACTCACTCACTGCATACCTCTCTGCATACCTCTCCAGCAATGTATATGTTGAATGTTCTGTATTTATGTTGTCATATGTCTGTCTATGTACTGTAATGTCTCATGCTGACACTATATTCATGTGCTAACAATTGCTGTACCGAAAGCAAATTCTGCCGACTTGTTGTGCAGTCCTTAATAAATGAATCTGAATCTGAATTTGGTTCTGGGAGGCTAAAGGCTGCACACTGTAAGCAACAAATAATTAAGCACAGCATGCTTGCTTGGTACTAAACACACTGTAATCTGGATCAAACGCACCATGTGCCAACTAGGGCAGATTGGCAAGAAAAAGGGGGAGGGGCCTGGGTTGTTCTTTCGCTATACGACCAAACTGCACATTAGCTGTATTTCATCTTCTGTCCTCACGTCTTTTTTTAGAGTCGGTCCAGACAGCAAAATCAATTGGCCCGAGCGGTGAGAGAGTTGGTTATGGATGGGCTTTAACGGCCTCACGGGGGCGATAGAGCCCAGCGGCGGCTGGCGGTTGTTGTTGTTGTTGTTGTTGTTGCTGTCTTTACGGGCTCACAGACGCACTGTATTAATCTCCCTGTTGATCTGTAATCTCTGCCCACAGGCAAACAGACCTGCCCTCCAGAGAAATTTGACTGCGGCGGCTCCACCACCAAGTGTGTCTCGTTGTCGTGGCGATGCGACGGAGAGAAGGACTGCGAGAGCGGGGCGGACGAGGAGGACTGCGCCTCCGGTGAGTTTGGAGGCGGGGAGACAGCTGTCAGGCTCACACACACACACACACACACACACACACACACACACACACACACACACACACAGAGGGGCTTTAATTGGAAACCCGGTGACACAGGAGCCATTCTACCTGCTGCACTTTACTAGACAAACGTCCATTTTGATTCTAGTGGTGGCCAGTGGCCGTGACAGATGTACAAGACATCAGAACTGAATGAGGCTCATTGTCCAATCTGTGAATAGAACCTTGAAGTTCTCGTGAATGAAAGGACATTCGTGAGAACTCAGGGGCCTCCTTTCTCTCTCTCTCTCTCTCTCTCTCTCTCTCTCTCTCACTCTCTCTTCTCTCTCTCTCTCTCTCTCTCTCTCTCTCTTTCTCTCTCTCTCTCTCTCTCTCTCTCTCTCTCTCATATTTTCTTTTTAATTAGATAGTGTGCCACTTTAATATCTTAAGCCTCTCGAAAAGATATGAGATCAGACAAGATGAAACCGCATAAAATGTATTAACAAGATTTGAATTAAGATTTGATTTAAGCCAGTTGCACTAGCGGAAAAAAACAACAACAACTTTGCTATGGAAATTGCTGTTTCGTTTGGAAAGATGTTTTGGTTGTTGAACATCAAATGCAAAAATCCATTTTGGGATCAAACAAACATGGCTGCCTTTGTTGGTGCCTGTCAACACTTCTGCACCCCGAGTCTTTAGCCTATCTACCGCAGCTCCAGGTGATGACATCACCTCATAAGCAGCCAATGAGACACTCAATCATGTGTATGTGCCCCACCCTCCTCAGTCACACACACACACACACACACACACACACACACACACACACACACACACACACACACACACACACACACACTGCAATGACTACCCCTGCCCTACTTCTGAGACGGCGTGAAGAATCGGCTTCTTCTTTCTTCTTCTTCTTCCTCTCTCTCTCCCTCTCTCTTTCCCTCTCTCTCTCTCTTTCCCTCTCTCTTTCCCTCTCTCTCTCTCTCTCTCTCTCCATCGCTCCTCCATGTTGGGAGAAAGTGATTGAGGTGACAGAGCCGGAGGGCGTGTGATGTATGGACTTTGAAGATTGTGCAGAGCGGCACGTGGCAGAAAGTTCACAGAGCAGCAGAAGAAAACAACATCTCCTCATAATGCTGCTAGTTTCCTCACACATCTGCTCCCCTTCAGCTGTTTATGTGCGAGGTGTAAAGATCGGCTCTTCATAACATCTGATCAATTTGTGTTTCTTTAATCAGAAAAACACAATTCTGCAGTGTCTTTTTTAGAGGGGAAGTGAAATCTTAATTGGCATAGAATGAAAAGATCAATCTGAGAAAGAAGAGATCTTCGCCCTCTCCTGCATGCAAATGTGGGAAGAAAACATCTGAAAACAGAGTGAAATTTTTGAAGCACGTCACTTACAAGATACCGGGATCGAATGCAATTTGCGCTTGTAATTTATTTTACCATTCTGCAATTTTTTTTATTCACGTTGCTATCTGCCACATCATCAGTGGTGCGACTGCTCTATTTCAGTGACTTCCATGTCAAAGTGGCCCCACACACTCAGGCCAGAGCAAGTGGAAGTGATTCCATCGACTTTAGATCTAATACCCTGTTAGCTTGGAGGGCTTTTCAGCGCGCCGTCCATTGAGACGCGGTCTAGCTTGTGCTAATCCTTTTTTCATTCTAATGTCTGTATTGACGCGGCAGTTTAAGCCTCTCAGCCGTGACATGGGGGCAGGCAACCGGCTGCCAGCCACCCAGACAGAGGCCACGCCCCCTCCCCCCACCAGGTACAGCCGCCCAGACAGAGGCCACGCCTCCTCCCCCCACCAGGTACAGCCGCCCAGACAGAGGCCACGCCTCCTCCCCCCACCAGGTACAGCCACCCAGACAGAGGCCACGCCTCGTCCCCCCACCAGGTACAGCCACCCAGACAGAGGCCAGAGGCCACGCCCCCCCCCCCCCCCCACCAGGTACAGCCGCCCAGACAGAGGCCACGCCTCCTCCCCCCACCAGGTACAGCCGCCCAGACAGAGGCCACGCCTCCTCCCCCCACCAGGTACAGCCGCCCAGACAGAGGCCACGCCCCCTCCCCCCACCAGGTACAGCCGCCCAGACAGAGGCCACGCCCCCTCCCCCCACCAGGTACAGCCGCCCAGACAGAGGCCACGCCCCCTCCCCCCACCAGGTACAGCCGCCCAGACAGAGGCCACGCCTCCTCCCCACACCAGGTACAGCCGCCCAGACAGAGGCCACGCCTCCTCCCCCCACCAGGTACATGCCACTCGGAGGAAGTTGACCCCAACACCAGTGCGGCACGACGCTACTGTAGGTAACACTGTAAATAATTAGGTCCGCTTAGTGCTGCTCATGGCAGCTTATCTGAACACACTGGACCCATCATCTCTGGCCTGAAAGATGTGTCTTTGGGATTCTTTCTTTTTTTAGTGGGGGGGTTCCTATCATGATGGAAACCCCAGGGGAGCACGGGGAGAACATGCAAACTCCACACAGAAAGGCCCTTTTGATGAGCCCACCTGGGCCGTAGGCACTGAGGACATGGGGATGGGGACCTTTGGGATCTTTGGGATTCTTCCTGGACAGAAATTTAATCAAGGACAAGAAGCTTTTAAATATAAGCTTCTATAAGATAACCCTGAGGAATCCTGTACTGACTGGGGATCGTTCAGTGTTGCGTTTGTGGCCAAAAGAGCTGTAAATGGGAAAAACGGAGAGAATGCAATCTTAAAATAACCCAGGCTTACACAGTTCACAGGATTTCAGCTGGGCAAAGATGAGAATTGATTTCCTGGCGCCTCGTGTGTGAAAAAGAAAAACAAACGTGTTGTATTACTCTATTTACCAGCGGCCGAAGGCTTCAGATCTTTAATTCACAGAGATGAAGTGCGGTGAGGGAGGAGGAGTGGAAATTACCGGCCTGGACAAGTCTCACAGCAGCTGTTTAATTTGCCGGCCTAAGGTAGCTTCAAAGCTGCAGCAGCCTTGCTGTGTGTTTGCATTAAGATGAATGAATGGTGGTAAGAATACAACAGACGCCCCCTCTTGAAATGCCTCTGCTCCACATGGACACTCAGCTTGTTAGATGGGCAAACATGCTGATGCAGGAGCAGCTTAACAGATTACCAGTAAAACATTTTTATGAACAAGCTATATTTTGCAAATGCATTACCCTCACACCAGCGCAGGCACTGCATATATTTACTCACTAGCAAATGTAGGGGAGTGAGTCACAAGAGAGAACAATCCAGTGGGAACCTAATTTCCATGTTAAATCACATACAGTATATAGAGCCACATATACATGTATAGAGCTGAATGGACAGCATTGGCCATCAGATGTTGATGGAACTCTCCCTCTGTAAACAATTGCTGCCATATTGCACGTTCTGTCACGTTCAGTAAAACCTTCATTGCAGCATCAACATTTGATGAGATCAAAGTCACAATGACTGACATTAGCCCCCCCCACCCCCCCATTAAAGTTATAATAGTGCAGAACCTTTGTCTCCCCCTTCTGGCAGTGAGCATACTTGCGCTGCATTCATGTGGCGTTGGGGAAATTAGTTCCCGACCATTTCGTTTGCTCTTCGTTGTCACACATGTCCTTTGTAGCATCTATGTTTTTTACATTACGACTTAAAAGCTCATGAACACACCAAAGTCAGAAGTATGACTTCTTAACTTGGGAAATGGGACAATCCGAGGAGCACGTGATACATAATAGATAACATTTGGAAACTCTGGAAGAGCCGCACGATTGAATTATTTGATCCACATTCAAGTTAGCAGAAGGCTAACTGGAAGTTAGCCGGCCCTGCCGGGCGGAAGTCTCTAGTGTGTATGTTCCAGGTCAGCGCGGGAATGTTCCCAACGGGCGACATGAGATTTAAAAGCTAGTACTGTGAAATACAGAGTTAGGCCTTGGCCACACTGATCCATGGTGTCTGTCCGTGTGCGTTCATTTCTCTGTTCACTTCCATTCATTTTCAATGACAACTGTCCGACTGTCCGTGGAGCACTCAGAAGCGTACGTATCCAGAAAATTTGCATACGTTTTGATGGACAGAAAGTTGAAGAGGGATGAACTTTTTCTGGACGGACGTATCGGATGGTCGGATAGTCACTGTCCGTTTAGCCAATCAGAGTCGAGGTCTCGAGAGGAGGCGTTCCGAGATTTGTTTCAACTTTTCAAAGAAGATGGCTGAGGCGGTGAACGAGGCTATAAGGGATTCCCCAGCAAAATGAGTAAAATTGTGTGATTTCACTAGGATTTCAGTGACTAGAAGTTAGTCCAAGGGGAGATGTAGTGCATATACTTCTCTCCAGTTATCTGCACGTGATCTACATTATATTATACTCGCGCAGTCGCGCTGTTCATGTCATTTGCATTGAGTCACATTTCCAAGGAGCTGCACGCAGGCTGCGCAGGCAGGCTCACCGGCCGCGGAGCAGCCCCGGCGCTTTCGGCGAGGGGTTTGATGTAGACTCAGTTCTCATCGGACAGACATCTGTCCGTTCAATAATTCTGTCCATTTTCTGACGGATCAGTGTGGCCAAGGCCTTAGCTGGCTGTCATAGGCTTAATGAACATTGTGGGAATTAAGTCATCTGGCAAGTGTTTGAATGTAACGGACATTTACATTTATATGTAAAGGTTGCGCAATAAAGCTTTAACGTTGATACTTTAATTCATCACTGAACGCAAGAGAACAATTGATTTTTGAGACCAGAGCTGAGTGAAACAGTATTACGCTAATAACTGATAGTGTTTGTTTTAAACTAATTGGAGTACCAATCAGTTGGTGTTAGGGGAGTTGTCAATTAAAGAAAATAAATTGACTTTCAAATACTTTCCTCTAATTCATTAACATTCTGCCACTCTTTGTAGTTTGTACTATGTGGAAAGCACCATTCATTCTGTAGTGTAGGTTAAATAAACTCACTCGCTCAGCACTCATCTCTGCTAAATACAAGCCTGCTTTTGTTTAGTTTCTGGTTGATGCTTTTCTGAGCACACTCTGAAAGTGCGGGTCCCAAAGCGGACGGTGCTCCATCGTAATCCTGTTTACAATTTGGACTCGCTGTATTTACCCCCGGAGAGACAACTCCTGCTGGAGAGACTGCGCTAGTGCGCTCCCGACACTGACTCAGGTGGAACGCATCCAGTGTGCGCCCAGTGTGCTCTCCTATTAGTGGAAATGAGCAGAGCACATTAGCCGCCGCACAAAGGTAAATGTTGTCGAGGCTTCCCGCTAATTGACTCACCCACATGTTGAATTATGTATTAAGTAGAATCTAGCCCTCACCAGAGAAAGCTCCTCCTGATTAACATTACATTAACCAGCAGTGGCTCCAAAAGATAAGTGTGTGTAAGTGTGTGTGTGTGTGTGTGTGTGTGTGTGTGTGGTGTGTGTGTGTGTGTGTGTGTCTGTGTGCGTGCGTGTGTGCGTGTGTACTTTACTCAGCTCCCAGTGATGTGGAGTCTAATGTGCACTTACTCACCGGGCCTCTCTCTGTCTGTCTGCTGGGATCTGCTGCCAGGCTGAAGGGGAGGCTTTGGAATGGTGTGTTTTATCTGCTGGTTATATGTCTGAATTTGTGAATTCTGATTTCCTTAATTCGTCAATTACTCCCGCAGATGCAATTTCCTTCCCGATTTCATCCCGTCAGTCAGAGTATTGGGATTTGTGGGGCTTCTGTGTCGACTGGGTTTTCATTAGCTAAATATTTTGCCTCAGTGGTGGTTCATTATGCGCCGCGCGTCTCCTTTGCCCTTCCCGGCCGGCCCTCTGCTGGTAGCTGGCCTTCACAGTCAATAATGATATTAGAGTTAACGGAAAAAGAAAGTCCCTCAGCCCCCTCGCCTGTGTCCCGGCTCATCCTCTATTATCTGCTCTCCATTGATACTGTCTGTTCTCCATCACGGCTCTGTTGACTCTGGCAGCACAGGAAAGGTCAGCCATTCAGCTGGTTCCCTGGTGAGGCGCAGTGACCTGTCTGAACTGTCAGTGCGAGTGTCTGTGTGTGTGTGTGTGTGTGTGTGTGTGTGTGTGTGTGTGTGTGTGTGTGTGTCTGTGTGTGTGTGTGTGCATGTGTGCGTGTGTTTCTCTGTCTGTCTTGTGTGCATCAGTGATGTGCCGAATGCGAGACACATCTCGATGCATTGCCAACCATCCGATACATTAAAGATACAGTATGAAGCGACTACCGATACGATACGATTCACCCAGATGCGGTGCGATTCAACGCGATTTGATTCAACGCAATGCGATTCAGTGTGATACGATGCGATTCGACACACTTGCATTTTGAACTTCTATGCCGGTGCGACGCGATTTGGTGACTCTTACCATCCCTAGTGTGCGTGCGTCGTGCATGTGTCTGTCTGTACTGTGTGTGTGTGTGTGTGTGTGTGTGTGTGTTTGTGTGTACAGTATGTGTGTGTCTGTACTGTCTGTGTGTGTGTGTGTGTGTGTGTGTGTGTGTGTCTGTACTGTCTGTCTGTGTGTGTGTGTGTGTGTGTGTGTGTGTGTGTGTGTGTGTGTGTGTGTGTGTGTGTGTGTGTCCTGTCCCAGTGACCTTCCTGCAGTGGAGCAAGGCTGCGGCTGCAGTGAGCCCCTGTCTGAGTCCATATCTATGAATATCTATGAGCCGGCCAAGCAGTCGTTAAGCTACGCAGACGACACTGATTGATATGCTCAGGTGCATTAGAGGGCGGGCCGATCAAGAGACTCTGCTAATGACTCCGCTCACACACACACTCTGGATGTCTTTCTTTTTAGATGTTCTTTTTCCACTTTTGTTTCAGTCGCATACACACAGTTTTGTTGCTTTCCCTCTTTATCCTGTCTCTCCGTTGTGCATTGTGACCCACCGCTGTAAGATGAATGGGACTGGAGTGACCAGTCATGACTCTCCTCTACCTCTGAGCCAGTGGTTGCCGCCGGCAACCATTTCCTCTCATCAAAGCAGCCAGGGAGAGAGAGAGAGAAAGAGAGAGAGAAAGAGAGAGAGAGAGAGAACTGGGTCGCACCGCCAGCTTCTGATTGGCTGACTGGCCCATACAGTTACAAAATACCTTTGACTTCTCTATGTAAAAGCAGATACAGTGGTACTCATGGTAGAGTTCTTCCCACGCAAGGAATCTAGAAGGAGGGAGGAGACAGTAATCACTGTGCTCTCAGTTCATTCAGTATAGAGGTGAAGGAGATGACTTTTTGTTCATTTAGAAAATGGCTCATTAACTAGTGTTTCCTGTATTTTCTAAGGCTGCGTTGTTAAGTGTCTGTGCTGTTATTTTATAGTCAGCAGGTAAAAGTTGGGTTTTCCTTGAAGGGTAACTTTGGTATTTTTCAACCTGGACCCTATTTTCCCAACTTTTGGTGTCTAAGTGACTAATCGAGACAAAAAACGTTGGTCCACTATTGAGCGAGATTGCACTGATGGTGGTGTGTATCTCTATCTCACAACACTGTGGAAATGACCCTACAGAGAAATAAAATGTCTTTCTTTACCCGTCGCTTGATCCGCTCTGTTTGTTTGTTGTTGTTGTTGTTGTTGTTGTGAGTTGCATGGAGAGAGGAGTCCCAGGAGGAGTTTGTGGTGTTGGAGTACGTCAACTTTCTACATTTTTATTTCTTTATTTTAGCTGTAGCTCACTGCAACATCTCAACAACTCTCGTGAGACTTGGAGCTCAAGGAGAAGGCTGTGGCAAAGAACCTTTCAGACCTGCAAGCACCCTGTGCTTGTTGCCAAGTGTTCAGGGATACAGCAACATTTCCCCCCCAAAAGTAGCTGTTTGTCTTTTTCAAAATAGGTTTTGGTGAGAAAAGTTGCTCAAAATCGAGCGACAAATTCACCATGTTGGCATCAGTGGCTGGTTTTATCAGCACAGTCACAACTCGTCTCTTCTGTGTAGCTAATGATGACCCAGTTTTTTTTTTTTACTAATGTTCTCCCTCTACTGGCCGGATGGCAGCATTGCTCCGAAAGTCAACTGATGCAAAGTGCCGTTTCGCCCCATCGGAAAACAAGTTGTGTCTCCACTCTCCAGTGTAACCAGGGCAGATCATGTACTTTACTAATGCTCTTCCCCTTGGGTCATAATGTTCTTCTTCATAATTGAGTGGCAGATGAGTATGGAGTGAGTGAGGGTAGAGGCATAGCAGGTCATGTCGTTATAAAACACATCGGATTCAGATGGAACTTGGTTAATATTGATGAAGATAAAGCCTTTCACTGTATGCACAACACTTGTTTTTGTTTCAGCTGTGTTTCCTGAGCTGGTGGAGAGATTGGAGAAGTATGTTGTTCTGTCGAGCTCCCAGAGAAATTAATTAAGCACTTATGTGTGGGAAGTGGGGGAGAAATGCAGGTCAAATTTAAGTTTAGTAAGGATGATGTATCTCATGTGGAAACAGTTAAAGTGACGTTTATTTTCCTGTGATTTTCTATTTTACCACACTACTTTATTTCTGTATTATTGTGCTCTTGATATGGACGCTTTTCAGCCCACTGAGGACAGCCACTCAGCCTAATCACTTTCAATCAATGCTGAAGTGCAGCACAGACGCATTTTAAAGTGGAACTGAACCTGTTCGTCACGTGCATAATGAGTCCGTTTCAGACTGAAAACATAGTTTGTCTAAGATGACAGGTTGAGAGGTGGGTCATAGTATCATGTCGATGATTTTATTTGACAATTCTGGGGACTGGATTGGGCTTTGGCTAATCCTGGCGTGTTCCGCCTCCAAATCGAGTGCGATTCAGTGTGTTGTGGCGCTCCCCTCGGGAAGAGCCTTTTGACGGGAGGCTGAGTGGCTGAGTGGAGCTCAGCGAGCCGCAGGCAGCCAGCTGCCTTCGTGTTGCCGAGCGGAGAGTGCAGCACGTCGGCCTGGAATCTCCGAAGTGCGACCCCTGACAACCAAGCTCTCGGATGCGCGCGCCATTATCGCTGCTATAACGATACGATATCCCTGGAATGCGCGTTTTAACGAGCCAGTTACATTTCTTTGCATTCTTAGAGATTATAGTTTTTGTTTTTTATCCATGTTTCTAACAATTGGCCAAGTTAGTAGTTAGTTTATGGGATAGGAATTCTGCCAGATGACAGGCACTAGGCGCCATTTTCGACTTCATTTGGAAGAGAAAATTATCCAGAAATGAAGATTTGATTGACAGCTGCATGTCCTGATATGATTGATTGAAATGGGGTAGAAATTTGATATTACTAGGTGACGTCAGCAAACTGTACATTACTGTTATCAATGAAATCTTGAAAAATGAACTTTTGATGTGAAAAAGTGTGAAAAACTAAAGAAATTAGATTGTTGTGATTTGTTTTGCATACATTATTAAATAGGTGCACTGCAGGTATTTGAACTAAAAGGAAAAAAAAGTCATTCTTGGGTTCAGCTCGACTTTAAATTCTAAACGCTTGTTTTTCACAGTTCCTGAAAAGCCGATATTTGAGAGATGTGCCACTGAGAAAATATGTTAGCTTACCCCTTTTAAACTGTGCCGATTCCATTTAAAAGGTTGAAAGTGGCACCTGTAGCTGGCCATATGCAGCCAAGGGCAGCTTGAACTCCCTGTGGTTCATATAAATATCAAATGCTGCTTCTCCCACTGTGGGCCTCTCTGCAGCGAGGCTCACACTGGGAGCCCTGACTCTCCTCACAGCCTGGATGCTATTGACCAGGCTGAAAAAGGTAGAGAGACATAGAGAAGGTAGGGAGAGAGCAAGATAAAGAGAGATGAGAGAGAGAGAGAGCAGGGGTTGTTTATGATGAACTCAACTGTATCCAGTCTTATTTTGTTGCTCACAGGCACTGTGTGTGTTTTGAGAGAGGGAGAGATACGGGTCCTCAGGACAGGGAGGACAGGGACAGCAGGACTGCTGAGAGAAGTCTATTATCTTCCTCTTCACAGAAGAGGAACCCTCTCACCATCTTCTTCTGACAACCAACATCACCCCCTCCCTCCATCCTCCTCCTCTTCTCCAGCCATCTTTTTCTCTCCCCTCACTGGCTGTGATACAATATCACCTCTCGACACACAGTAGCTGCGACTATATCGCTGCTGTTTAGGAACCCAATCTCTCTCTCTCTCTCTCTCTCTCTCTCTCTCTTTGATGCTTATTTATTTTCGACTTGGAGTCAGCTGGAATGCAGCTTCTCCACACATCTCTCTCTTCCTCTCCTCTGCCTGCAGCTGCAGCCATTATTGAAGCCCAATTTCAGACACCACAGGCAACAAGTAAACACACCTCTGCTCTGAGAGGAACTCTTCACCGCTCTGCTCTGAGAGGAGCTCTTTGTAAAGTAAACACACCTCTGCTCTGAGAGGAGCTCTTTGTAAAGTAAACACACCTCTGGTATGAGAGGAGCTCTTTGTAAAGTAAACACACCTCTGCTCTGAGAGGAGAGCTCTTTGTAAAGTAAAACACACCTCTGGTATGAGAGGAGCTCTTTGTAAAGTAAACACACCTCTGCTCTGAGAGGAACTCTTTGTAAAGTAAACACACCTCTGCTCTGAGAGGAACTCTTTGTAAAGTAAACACACCTCTGCTCTGAGAGGAACTCTTTGTAAAGTAAACACACCTCTGGTCTGAGAGGAACTCTTTGTAAAGTAAACACACCTCTGCTCTGAGAGGAGCTCTTGTAAAGTAAACACACCTCTGCTCTGAGAGGAGCTCTTTTGTAAAGTAAACACACCTCTGCTCTGAGAGGAACTCTTTGTAAAGTATAACACACCTCTGGTCTGAGAGGAACTCTTTGTAAAGTAAACACACCTCTGCTCTGAGAGGAGCTCTTTGTAAAGTAAACACACCTCTGCTCTGAGAGGAACTCTTTGTAAAGTAAACACACCTCTGGTATGAGAGGAGCTCTTTGTAAAGTAAACACACCTCTGCTCTGACAGGAACTCTTTGTAAAGTAAACACACCTCTGCTCTGAGAGGAACTCTTTGTAAAGTAAAACACACCTCTGCTCTGAGAGGAGCTCTTTGTAAAGTAAACACACCTCTGCTCTGAGAGGAGCTCTTTGTAAAGTAAAACACACCTCTGCTCTGAGAGGAACTCTTTGTAAAGTAAACACACCTCTGGTCTGAGAGGAACTCTTTGTAAAGTAAACACACCTCTGGTCTGAGAGGAACTCTTTGTAAAGTAAACACACCTCTGCTCTGAGAGGAGCTCTTTGTAAAGTAAAACACACCTCTGCTCTGAGAGGAGCTCTTTGTAAAGTAAAACACACCTCTGCTCTGAGAGGGAACTCTTTGTAAAGTAAACACACCTCTGCTCTGAGAGGAACTCTTTGTAAAGTAAACACACCTCTGGTCTGAGAGGAACTCTTTGTAAAGTAAACACACCTCTGGTCTGAGAGGAACTCTTTGTAAAGTAAACACACCTCTGCTGTGAGAGGAACTCTTCACTCTTCTGCTCTGAGAGGAGCTCTTTTGTGAAGTAAACACACCTCTGCTCTGAGAGGAACTCTTTGTGAAATGTAAATGTAAATGTTTTATTTGTGAGCAGTCAGAAGCTGGGCAGGTAGCTGCTCATCCGAGAGAAGCATAAGAAATGACTTAAATCACAGCTATTCAGCTCTACGTTTCAGCATTAGGGGAGAGAACAGGCAGCAGTAGATGCAAAATACAAGATGGTGAACTTCAATGGCTGCCTCTGTCTTTGTTTTTGCCAAAAATACAAGACACACGACCTCATTTGCGTGCGAGGCTTCTTCCTGGATTCATCTAATTAAGCGTGGAATCATAATTATGTACGGGGGGAAAACAGAGAGTTTCTGGGTCCCTCGACTCAACAACACTGCTGTTTCTTTCTTTGTGTTTTTTCCCGCTCCAGACGTCAAGGCCGTGCCCGAGCGGCGAGTTCATGTGCGGCAACCGCAAGTGGCCTGGCGGCCGTGTACGTGTGCGACGGCGACGACGACTGCGGCGACGGCAGCGACGAGCTGAAGTGCGCTGAGCCCGCTGACGTGCGGGCCGGACCACCTGCGCTGCAACACGTCGGAGGAGTGCGTGCCGCTCATGTGGAGCTGTGACGGAGACCCCGACTGCTCGGACGGCTCGGACGAGGGGCCCGAGCGCTGCGGGGGCGACGGCTCCGCCCCCTACGCCCCGCGCCGCCGCGCCAACTGCACCGCCCAGGAGTTCCGCTGCGCCAACTGGGAGTGCGTGCGCCTGGCCTGGAAGTGCGACGGCGACCCCCGACTGCAAGGTACAAGTCCGACGAGTCCGACTGCCGTGAGTCTTCTCTCTCTATAGCTGGATGAGTCGATCTCTCTCTCTCTCTCTCTCTCTCTCTCTCTCTCCCTCTCTCTCTCTCTCTCTCTCTCTCTGTCTCTCTCTCTCCCTCTCTCTCTGTCTCTCTCCCTCTCTGTCTCTCTCTCTCTCTCCCTCTCTCTCTCTGTCTCTCTCCCTCTCTGTCTCTCTCTCTCTCTCACCTCTCTCTCTCTGTCTCTCTCCCTCTCTCTCTCTCTCTCTCTCTCTCCCTCTCTCTCTCTCTGTCTCTCTCTCTCTGTATTCTTGGTTGTCTTTCCATCTCATTTACTGTAAATCTAAAAGATGATACTATCTTTGAGATATTTCTGACAGAGCGAATTAAGTGAATAATTTATAGACAATGGAAGGATGCCCACCTAAAGCCCCCTGGTGGCTGGTCCCCCCTGCTAGTGCAGCACTTCAGCTGTCAGTCTCTCATGCATTACACCTGTATCAATATTTTAACCAGAATGCACTTGTCACACGTGTCACACCTATCCCCTCCAAAGGCAGCTTCAGACAAGTGTCATCAAATTGCGGCATATTTACATGTAGAAGAAGAACATTCCTGACAAGGTGTTTATGTGTTTGCTCGGGGAACGGAGAGTGGGGTTACAAATCACAACAAACATTTCCTTTCTCACGTGAGCCGTTACTTTGCCACTTACTGTAGCAGCACGTTTGCGCTCTGCTGGCAGTTGGCTTTCTGAACGCGTCTCTGGTAAAGAATGTGTTTCAGCTGATAAACACTGTGTGAAGATGGAGGCTTGCGATAAAGCAGGTTTTTTACCTATTAGCTGCTAGCAGAGAGGGGTAGCCCTCGGGCCCTTGTCCCACTAGCCAGAGTGTGAAGCCCAGATAGGCCCGCTATTTCATTATCGAGCTGTGCGGCTCGCACA
>NC_139639.1:15828497-15850997 GCF_964638095.1 Poromitra crassiceps
CTTAACGGTATGTGGCACTACCGGCTGAGCTACCGATTCCTTCAGGTGGAGATACCTGTAGGAATCAGTGGCCTTTTTAAGTATTTATGGTCTTTATATTCTCTAATTAGATGTTGCAGCAGGAGAGCAGTGAGGCAGACAGAGGAGAGGAGACACAGGAGACAAAGCTCTGATGAGATGGGACCACTTGTGTCCGGAGGCTAGGGACGTTGTTTTTGGTGGCAGTGTCTGCTCTGCTCCACATAGTTTGAATTTGCCCCCGGCAGTTATTTGTGTCTGTCTTGTCATGACATCTACCCAGACACACTAATCCTTGTTGTGGTGTACTTACACACTAGCTGACCATCGGATTGTAGACATTGTATGTGATATTCTATGTTCCCTGTATCTAACCCTTACAGGGCCTAAAATTCCCCCCTTATGTTCTTCAGATAGGGGAGATTGATAGACTTTGGAGGAAGACACGCGAGTTTAACTACACGTCTTATGTCCTAGAGGTGGTGGCACCATGGCAGTACACAAATTCCAAGTAAAAGTGCAAATACTCGCATTATGAATTCAAAAATTCAAATTAAATTTGTGGGAATTGCTGAAAATACATGTATGCTTGATACCCGCAATCCCGCGCCGAATTTTAGGCCCTGCCTTGTATTCATTCACTACTACATTCATTATTTCACACGCACTCATGCCCATGTGAGTGATCATGTCCGGTTGCTTTGCTAAGAACACACAATGGGCACGTCCTGTGGTTCATTAAGACCTTATCACCTCCGCTCTCAGAGTCTATGAGAGAGTGTGTGTGTCTCTGCATGGAGCGCTGGAGGTTATTGGCATAATGAGATCTGTAGATTGATCTTGCAGATGCAGTACCATGCTCTGTAGAGAAGATAATGACTGTGTGTGTGTGTGTGTGTGTGTGTGTGTGTGTGTGTGTGTGTGTGTGTGTGTGTGTGCACGTGTGCATGTGTGTCCGAGGCGTCGTGCTACGCTAGCCCCCCATCTCCATTCCCATCCCTCTGTCCTGCTCATCTTCTGATAACACTAAATCATATCCCCCCTCAGCCATATATTGCTTTTTAGTGTGCGTGGGAAAGGAGTTTCATGAGCAGACAGGGGGCCCCATTGATGAAACGCGTGTCTGTGCCTGCCTGGGATATTAATGAAATTGGGGGTGGCTCCGTGCGGCTGGCGTCTTGGTGTTAGGATATTGAAAATCATTCATCACACGCCCCATGGGTTAACTGCCGCTGCCCGAGGCAGCACCAAAACGCCTGCGATGGATTGATTATGGCATGTAAATGTGTGTATATAGGACGAGGGAATGTTATTGTGGGCGCCGCCTTCAATGTTTTGGTTTGTGTTTTTATTTTTGTATGTGTGTGCGTGTGCGTGTGTGTGTGTGTGCGGGTGTGTGTGCATGTGCGTGTGTGTGTGTGTGTGCGTCCCGCAGCCCTGCTGACGTGTCGTCCTGATGAGTTCCAGTGTGGCGACGGCTCGTGCATCCACGGCACCAAGCAGTGTAACAAGGTGCACGACTGTCCTGACCACAGTGACGAGGCCGGCTGTGTCAACGGTGAGTTCAGCTGTCAGGTCTGCCTGCATGTCGCCCTCCTCTCTCAAGTCCTGTTCACTTGTCTGGTTTTATTCATGTGTGTGTGTGTGTGTGTGTGTGTGTGTGTGTGTGTGTGTGTGTGTGTGTGTGTGTGTGTGTGTGTGTGTGTGTGTGTGTGTGTGTGTGTGTGTGTGTGTGTGTGTGTGTGTGTGTGTGTGTGTGTGTGTGTGTGTCTCTCTCTTTGCATCTGTCTGTTTTTCCCATTTGTTGTTCTGGCTGACAGTATTTTTCTTTTTTTATCATTTCTTTTTATTTCTATTTCATTTTATGATTTCTGATTCTGGTTTTCTCTCCATTTATACTTGGCCACGTCCCTGCTAGGCTGTCCCCGGTTGTTGCTCCACCCCCTCTACCGATCTGTGGAGAGTTGTAGACTAGCACATGCTTCCTCCTCGGATGCATGTGGAGTTTCGCCGGCTGGACGTAGTGCGTGGGAGGATCCCATTATTCCCCACAGTTCCTCTTCCCCCGAACAGGCACCTCGACCGACCAGAGGAGGCGCTAGTGCAGTGACCAGGACACATACCCTCAATCCGGCGTCCCACCCACAGACACGGCCAATTGTGCCTGTATGGACCCCCGACCAAGCCAGAGCTTACGCAGGGGGCTCGAACCTGCGACCCTCGTGTTGGTAGGCAGGGAATCTACTGCTGCACTACCCGGACGGTGGACGCCATGTCTCAGTGTTTATATCTGATTCTGCATGGCTCTGCCTCTGCATGTCTTCCTATCTAACAGAGTTGATGTCCTCTGTGGTTAGGGAGTGAGGCCAGCGTTTCAGGCTAAGTGACCTGGCAGTGACCAGTGACTATAGAGTTACAGTGCTGCTGTTACTCGTGTAATACGGTTAAGGCCAGCTGTCCAGCTCTAGTTGCTGTGGGCGTGTTGTGAATTTAGAAAGGTAAGTGTGTTAGGGTGCTTTCTCACTGGCGCCCCGGTACCGTTCCCGAGCACACTTGTCCCCAAATTGACCCTAGATTCGGAACACTTGACGAGTGTGAACGTTGCGTTCTGTTCCGTTCCGCACCCGGGCGTGCAACGGGGAACCGTGACAGGATCCACTTGAAAAGGTGGTCTGGGGAGCGCTTTGGCGTGCCCGGGCACGGAACACTTGCGAGTGTGAAAGCCAACCGTTCCGAACCACATAGACAACACACGGGCGAGGATAAACTCCAGGCATAGTTGATGACGCAAGTGCACTCTGTTCCGTTTCCGAGCGCGGAAGAAATATTGTAGTGTGAAAGCTGACCAGCGGGGGAGAGGGGAAGGGGGGCAATCGTTCCTGGGAACGGAACGGACGGAACGAAAGCAATCGTTCCCAGTGAGAAAGCAGCCTAAGATGCAAGCAGCTATTTGTATGGCTGTTCTAGCTCCTCCCACTCTCTAGCTCATGTTTACTTCCTTCAGTCATTCTCTACTTGAGTCTATTCTGGCTTGAGATCGTGCTCAAATGCTAAGAGAAGGATAGAAAAGTACGCTGTAACTTCCTTAAAAGTAACCCATGTGGGATGTTCTTAACAGATCGATTGTCTAATGAATTGCTATAATCACCATTGGTGTTATTTTTTATAGATCCACGCCGCTGCTTTTTGTGGTTCAATTTAATTATTTCTCTTAATGCATAATTTACCAGTGTACCGGAAATCATTTCCTTGGGAAATTGAGACCAGCAACTGTGAAACTGGTCCAAATTAATAACACTGGACTTTTTTTTAACGATATGATATGAATATGTGAGTGGTCAGTGTTTCTTGCCATCACTCTTCTGAGTGTTCTGCAATTTGGTGTCCCATGAAATCTTGTGAAGCGATTCACAAGATTCACGTGCTTTTTCAAGGCGTGAGAGTGTGACTCAGTCTGCCAGAGTCCATGCAAATAAATGTACAGATAGTTTACGATGTGTCTTCTGCTTCTCCATCGCAGCCACCAGATGTGAGGGGCCGCTGAAGTTCCTGTGTAAAAACGGGGAGTGCATCGACAGCGCCAAGGTGTGTGACTCTGTCAAGGACTGCAAGGACCGCTCCGATGAGCCCAAGAAAGAGTGCGGTAAGAGGACCCCTCATACACGCACACACACACACACACACACACACACACACACACACACACACACACACACACACACACACACACACACAGACTCACGCACGCGTGCTCATCTTGATAGTGGCCGTCCCGAAGACACTCTCCGTCAGCCAAAGCATCTTTCGTCCATTTCAATCGTAATCATGTTTGCCATAACACAATGTGTCTACCTCTCTCTGTTACACTGTGCATGTCTACCTCTCTCCTGTTACACTGTGCATGTCTACCTCTCTCCTGTTACACTGTGCATGTCTACCTCCTGTTACACTGTGCATGTCTACCTCCTGTTACACTGTGCATGTCTACCTCTCTCCTCTTACACTGTGCATGTCTACCTCCTGTTACACTGTGCATGTCTACCTCTCTCCTGTTACACTGTGCATGTCAAAGGCTTGAGAGGCCGACTCAAATTAGAAGCAGCCTCTGTCACCAGACATGCACTAATTACCATTAAAGGCTAGAAACTAGCTTCCTCTTCTCTCCCTTTCTCTCTCTCTCTCTCTCTCTCTCTCGCTCTCTCTTCATGTATCTTCATCTCTTAATCTCCCTTCAGCCCTGAGTGGGTATGAGAGAGCTCTCTGAGTGAGGACAAAAGGACAACGTTTATTATTATTAATTAGCCTCCTTATGATGGAGCTCAGTCAGAAAGCGGGTGACATAACAGATGGAGAGACAGGTAGACAGATAATGAGAGTGTGTTATGTCTGGCCTCTGCTCTTCTTTTTTTTCAATATTTTATTTTGCGTGTTTTCACAAAACAAAAAACATGTCAACAGAAACAGTCAGGTAACAGGTAACCACAGTCAGGTAACAATCAGGTAACAGGTAACCACAGTCAAGTAACAGTAAGGTAACGGATAACCACAGTCAGGTAACAGTCAGGTAACAGGTAACCACAGTCAGGTAACAGTCAGGTAACAGGTAACAACAGAAATTGAAATTGTTAATATTGGTTTCATTTCTTGACTTCGTATAACAGCCCCATTAGGGTTTCTTGTCTCTACCTGCACAATCTTTTCATCAGCTTATTTCCTTTCGTTTGATCTTACGATGTGAAAATAAATAAACTAAAAATGAAACGAAACAGACATGTAGGAGAATAAATAAATAAAACGAGCAGATAAATCTAATCAAATCATATTGGGGCTACCAGTTGTGCACAGTGCTTAAAAGTGCTGTGCATTTGATCTCAGATAAAGGCTATGAGAGATTAGCTGGCTGAGTTACTCATCCTCCCCCGGCCTCGTCTAGGTAGGTAGGCACCAAATGGTTCCCATGAGCCCAGAATCTTTTAATTGAATTGGTTCTCAAGAACCTGAGTCTGAGTCTTTCCATCTGAAATCATGTCAGCCATCCATCCCTGGAAGGAAGGAGGAGAGGGCGATTTGACTTTTGGTGACAGTCATCGCCAGCATTAAAGACTGGCTGTAGGGAGGCACAGAGTGGATTGCCAACAACTGAAGATAGCGAGTCCAGCTTCCAATTGGAAGGATAGGCCATTGAGTAGCAGTCAAATATCTCGGGCCAAAATCCACTTAGTGTAGTGTAGGGCAGAACCAGAAGGCATGAGACAGTGGCTTAGAATTCTGACACTTTTTCAAAACAAATCTGAGACTTTTTAAGGTCTCTGGCTTTTCTAGCTTAGACAACAGCATGGCTGGCAGGGAGGAGCTGGCAACACAGTTAGCCAGCCTCCATATTTAGCCACAAGGGGGGGCCCAATGGCCTCTGCTCTTCTGAGTCCCAAAGCACGTCAGTAACACACACACACGCGCGCTCTTACACTATCACATATTTCACACACCTAAACTCCCAGTGGCAGATGAGTACAGCAAGAAGACAAGGCGGGAGGGGGAAGCTACACTGACCTCAGAAACGACGAGACCGAAGCAGCAATTCCAAGGAGAATTCCAAGGAGAAAGTCTCTTCTTCCCGATGTCTTCCTCCTCTCCTCTCCTCTCCTCTCCCTCCCTCTTCTCCCTCCGTCTCTCCCTTTCCTCCTTCAGCTCCGGTGGTGTTTTCAGCTCATTAAGAGCGTGTCCACAGACTCCGAGCTCATTGCTCTGCTCACTCAACCCTCTCCTGGCAAGATGTTCCCCGGGCTGCATGAGCAAGCACCACAAAACGCACACCCATCCCCAAAAACAAATACACACTCAGACAAAAAACAACACGCACACTCGCACGGGGCCAGACACACACTCGTACGTGCAAAGACGCGCAGACACACACACACACACACACACACACACACACACACCCCAAAACACACTTATATATAGACGGTCAATGGGATTGCGTTTACAGCATCGGCCTTACGTCAGGGAAAATAACGGCAATGTATTTCCTGCGGCAGTCAAGCGAGTGTTTTTATGGGTTTCCCATCTCATTAGACGTGAACATCTTATTATCCTCGTGTCGTATCGTCGCGCTGCACACCATTCATTTCCTAACACCGCGCCATTGCTTTTCAACCCCCGAGATGAACGGGCGAAAATAGGCGGCGCATTGGCGGGTGAACAGAGCGTGAGAGAGAGAGAGAGACGGAGAGACGGAGAGGGTAGAGAGAGAGACGGAGAGGGTAGAGAGAGAGAGAGAGAGAGAGAGACGGAGAGGGTAGAGAGAGAGACGGAGAGGGTAGAGAGAGAGAGAGAGAGAGAGAGAGAGACGGAGAGGGTAGAGAGAGAGACGGAGAGGGTAGAGAGAGAGAGAGACGGAGAGAGAGAGAGAGAGAGAGACGGAGAGGGTAGAGAGAGAGAGAGAGACGCGTTATGTTCGTTCGCCCGTGGGAATGAATAAGTGACCCCTAAATCACGCCTGTCCTTGGAAGCTGTCTGCAAAGCTGGTAGTGTTCTTCACACACGTTCCTCTCCAAGGGCGTCTTCTTACCCAGCCAGTCACTTTGAAAACAACGGGGACGACGAGGCCTTCAACAAAACTAAGCCTTCACTCGAGTTCTTCTGTCTGCAGGTGAGAGTCTGAACTGACGAGACGCGGGAACAGTGGAAGCTAGCGTGAGTGGCAGCCCGCTGTCACCCCCATCCAGCCGAATTAGAGAGGCGCGTTTAAAGATGGCTGCTTCAGTCTGCCGGCGTTTATACAAAGTAGAGATGACTATATCCCCACAAGATGAACGTTCAATGAAACCCTGGAGTATCACCTCTCTCTCTCTCTCTCTCTCTTTTGTAGTTTTTTTAATGTGTAGTTTGCCGATGCCTGCCTCGGCACCCCCCCTCCCCGCCACAGTCGCACTTTCACTGTCTGGTGCATTTGTTGGGATGTGAAGCTCATTGGCTATCGACAAACGTCTGGCACCAGATTGAGCGGGATACTGTGCACAGAATGAAATGTTCTCTCGGTTTCCTTCGGATTTCAGCTATTTTCTCCCTTTATTGCGACTCTCCAGTTGACAAGCGTTCATTGTGCGGTGATGCCTGATGCGTTTTGCTTTAAAATCAATGCGCGTACGTCATTGAATGAAGTGTTGGGGAGGAAATCCTTTCTGGTGATCTGATCTCGCCGTTCACTCAGTTTGGCTTACCTATCAGTCATTTAGACAATATGCCTTACAAATCATTGATAGAGAAATGTGCCTTTACAAATGATTCATAGGTCTCTCTCTCTTGATATCGCACTACATGTCATTTTATTCACTGCAGCAGTGCTAGATAGTGATAGTGCATTACCACATAAGAAAACAAATTTATTATGTATGACATTCAGTCATTGCAGTTACCTACTAGAGGTGGTTTCCTTCTCTGTGCAGAGGTGCAGAGGAGATTTTTTGTAACCTTTATTTATACAGGGGGTGTCTCACCTTTTTCAGGAGTGCCCTGTTCACATACAGTCCATAATTCACATTGACATCTTGGAAGGTGACCCAGTACAACCACATTCTGATCTGCTGCCCACTGAGCAGCTCCACTGGAGCGGTTGGGGTTAAGGGCCTTGCTCAAGGGCACCTCAGTGGTGGTAATGAAGGAGGGGCAAGCGTGTCACTTTCCCCACCCAGATTTATCCTGCCGGTCCCCGGGGGATTGAACCGACGACCTTCCAGTCACAAGTTTGCTTCTCTAACCTTTAGGCCACCACTGCCCCCAATTGAAAACTGGACCCATAATTTCGATCAGTGGCTTTTGATTCTCTATTGTCATAAAGTTAAGACAATAGAGAAATCAAATCTATCCGTCTTTACTGTGTGACAACTTTGTGCCCCGTGGTTTCACCTAGTTTAGGGAAACCAGAGTTTGTCTTTTTTCATTCTTCTGATTTTGAATGAATGCCTAAGTGCGTAGATTTAAGCAATATGCCTGGTTAATTTCCTAGTAGTAGCGGCCCTCCTGGGAGAGACGCTTGTGGGAAATCGTAAGATCCCAGTTTGCAGCATTAATTCCCCAATACACACTTACTACACACTTGGCTTGGTTCCCTGTTTAAGGGCTTACTGAGTAAGCCCTTAAACAGGGAACCAACACACAGTAAGCCTTACTGTGTGTGCTGTGTTATGCATCTGTGTCTGATTCCTTTCCCCCTTCTGAGAGCTGTTCAAGATTGAAAAAAGACGAGAATTACACAGAAGCAAAAAATGAGGATTATATCCATTTAGTTGCATCCTGACCTATGTCATGATATAAATACCTCTACTGCTCTACCTCCACATCGGCTGTAACGTGACCTGGCAAGAATCAATCTCTTATCGCGGCTACTACCGCCTCTCTGATTGGCTGCACCTGACCGGTGGCTCCTCCCCCTCTCTCTGCCAGGCCTGAACGAGTGTATGATCAACAACGGCGGCTGTTCCCACGTCTGCATGGATCGGCCAATCAGCTTCGAGTGCCAGTGTCCCACCGGCTACCAGCTGCTGGACAAGAAGACATGTGGCGGTGAGTGAAAATACACACACGCACGCGCAAACACGCACACACACACACACACACACACACACACACTGACACACACACACACACCCTGTGTTATATTGCGCTGTTTTCCCCTCCGGTTACACTATAAACAACAGTGTTGCCGTGACTATTTCTCTTGTAGTTACAGCAGTAAATATCCATATTTACTCATCCATTACAACCATTATTCTGCTGAGAAGCATGATTAGCATTCCGTTGATGCTCTTATCCGGCGCGACTCACGATGGCGATTAGTCATGTCTGTCTCTCTCTGTTTGCCTCTCTCTGGGCTGATTGATCATGTCTCTCCCCTCTCCTGCCGGCAGACATTGACGAGTGTGAGAATCCCTACGCGTGCAGCCAGATCTGCATCAACTACAAGGGAGACTTTAAGTGCGAGTGCTACGAAGGCTATGAGATGGACCCGGTCACCAAGACCTGCAAGGCAGAGGGTGAGTCTAATGAACCAAGAAAAACACAAGATGATAGGGTTTGAGTCATAGCTCCTGAAAATGAAAGTGGAGTTTTCCATTTAGTGCTTGCAAATTTGACGTTCCTGCAAAATAAGATAGGCGCATTAGGTGGAATAAAATATTTTGTGTTAGTCATGAACTAAAAAAGTAAAATGCATTTTATTAACATAATGTATACAAAGTGTGTTTGGCTTGTCAGAAAAAATTCACCCCGAAGCAGAAGTTGGAGAACTGCTGTTGCAGATAACAAGCAACAATAACAGCATCTCAGCGGTTTTGCCGCCTGATTATGACTTGAGCTTTATTCTCACAGTTTCTGTGCTACGGCGTCAAGACCTCATAATCACAAGCATCCATCTCTCGTTAGTGTCTCATCATTGCGTCGCGCTTGTTTGCATGCTTAAAACGTAATTGCGTAATTGCGACGGCTAACGAGCGTTACCGTGGCGACCGCTCGGTTTCTCCCGGGCCAAATGTGTCCCGCGATGTCCCGTTCCATTAGACTGTTTTATTTATGACTGGGAGATTGATCTGTTCAGCCATCCCTAACGCGTATAATTAGCTAGCGACTCTTCAGGGGCACCTGGCTGCGTCATCGCTGAAGCTAATTATATCACATTTAATCTGGCCCCCCTGTTCGGCTTGTTGACAACCGTCACCAAAGTAGTAGAAAACTAAGTGAACTGTTAAGAAGCCAATCAATCTCCCTTGCCCTCCAACCTAAGGCCGAAAGCTATTACCAAGGGGATTAGGAGGAGCCAGTTTTTATGTTTACACGTCATTTCAGCAGCAAAAAAAATCATTTCATAATTAATTAACAGGAAAGAGTGAGTGGAACTTAATGTGATGATTTGGTCCCCGTGGCTGTCAACTGCTGTGATTTCATTTCCTTCAATTTGCCCCAATTAAAATCTTATTAAACTCTATCATCCACCCAGGCTCAGAGCATGCCTGTGTGTGTGGATTGTACTTGCTGCTGTCCAGTGTTGGGCAAGTTACTTTCAAAATGTAATATACTACATATGACTAGTTACTTTCATTTGAAAGTAATAAGTTACTTTATAATAGTACTGTCTGTGCAGATTAACTCGCTACTTATTACACTACTTTTGCATTACTTTCACCAAAATAAGAGCAGTAGCAGGATGATTTGCCGCCCTGGAACCATCCTGAAAAATAATTTCAACAGTCTTGAAGTCAGTGTTTCTAAATGTTATCCTTTTCCTTTGTTATTATCATCTATAGTGGTTAAAAACACACAATTTGAATAGGAAATGATTGTATCTTTATTTAACACATTCACTGCCAGACGTTTTTTTTTTACTGTAGTTAGCTTCTGCCAGAGGGGTTTTTTGAGGATTCTGGCTCATCTTTCAAGACCCGAGGATTCTTTTCTGCTAAGATTTTGTGAACACACAATATCTCAAAAGAACTAATAGAATGTGTGCTTTCTCTGTCTAAAAGAGTTAGTTTGTAGAGTTAGTAGTTATGTAAGCATTAGCAGTTGAATACAGCATGGTTTCAGCGTCAGAAAAATTATTCAGAGATAAACGGCTTTTTGTGAAATTCGATAGAACAGTCACTTTAACCATTCATTTTTGGCATCAGTAAGACGTCAGACATCTAAACAATAGTTTTGAACAGTAATTTCCTCCATAACAGCAGGAAACCCCCCTCTGCTTCCAACTCCTCCCTCCGTGGGCGTTCTTCTTGGCTGCAGCGGCCGTCACAAGCTTGTCACCAGTCTCACTGCTTTGCTGCTGCTGCTGCCTGTCTGCGCGGCCGCTGTTTGAGGAAGTCTGGATGGACTCGCTCGCTTCTTGGAGTTTTGGTTGAGAGAAGCTTTTGCGATTCTGGTCATATTTATGCTGCGTGTTTCAAAGTGTGTTCCACCTGTAATCTATTATGCAAATTTGCAATCCCGCATCGCCAGCAATCAGCGCGAAAACGAAAGCGTTTTCCCCCATCCATTTTCATGAGAATGGCTGCTTTTTGCTTGCCTTCCTCTAGTCAGGAGAGCACTGTCGCCACTTAGTGGCTCGGTGGAATGGGTTGTAAACGTTCGGTGGCTCCAATAATTATATAAGAGATGTAAAAGGGTTAGATGCACATCCCACGGTCAAAAAAAAAAAAATCATTTTTTTGACGTATTAATACGTCATTGGCAGTCAACCGTTGGATTATTTTTGACGTATTAATACGTCATTGGCAGTGAACGTGTTAAATATGTGCTTTGATAATAAAAAAAAAGTAACTCAATTTGTAACTTGTGTTACTTGACAAAGTAACTATACTGAAATCCTATTGGTAATAAGTTATATTACTGAGTTACTGCTAAAAGTAATATATTACATGTAATATGTTACTTTTGTAATGAGTTACCCCCAACACTGCTCCTGTCTAGTTTGCCTCTTTGCGTGTGAGTACCACCACAGTGTGTCTTACCATGGTGGGTTTGTTGTGGCCAGAAGAGAGCTGTGTCTGGCCGGCTTCTGAGGTAATGAAAAGCGCTGGCGGCCGCGTGACAGCCCATAAAACCCAGCAGGGCACCATTTCCTCCTTTACGGCGGTTGGAAATGTTGTCGTTGTAAATGGGCAGTTTTTGAGAACACTTAGTCCTGAAAGGGGCTGTCACTGTGCTGCAGACGCAGGAGGAGAGAGAGAGAGAGAGAGAGAGAGAGAGAGAGAGAGAGGGTTGGTGGAAACAGGAAAGAGAGGCAAGCGAGCCGTTAATGAGACATTTTCATATCTGCCTCTAGAGACAACGAGCTGCTGCCGCTACCCCCATTATACCAGTGTGTCAGAAAGAGACAGACTCAATATACATGTTAAGGCAGGGATGCAGCTGCTAGCCGCAGAGGTAAAAAAAACTTGCTGCAGGCGCACGCGATTACTGTACCTGTTAGCCACTTAGCTTCTCTCACTGTGAATTATATGGCAGCAGACGTGTGTGTGTGTGCAGGCCCATATCCAGGGTTTCGAAATAGGGGAGGTCCAGCAAAGGGAGGCGGATTCGGCGGTGCCTGCTAGGGCGCCCGGAAAAAAAAAAAAAAAAAAAACTTTTTTAGCCATATTTAGAGTAATATATCATTTTAAATAAAAAAATAAAAAAAAGAAATTACCTTTTTTAGCCATATTTAGAGGAATATATCATTCTAAATCAACATTAGGATTATACTGTTGTGATGTCATTATTCAGTATATTCTCTTTCATGTCACCACCTGCTCAGCTCTCCTGTCAACATAATTGTAACTAACAAACACAAACTGTTTTAGCCAAATTCATATCAAAATGACACCTACAAACACAGGTACACAACCCAAGCCGTACACAACACACAAAGTCATCATCGATAATAAAAAAAACATACAGAGGGACCTGTTGGCTGGCAAGAACATGTATTTATTGTCATTGACCAAAAACAATAATCGGAAGGGATGAGAAGGATGTGAGAGTGTGTGAGTGTACTTAGGCTTCTGCAGTCAGTCAGTCAGTCATCATCATTTCTCTGAAATATTAGGGGAGGTCCGGACCTCCCTGTCCTCATAGCTAGATACGGGCCTGTGTGTGTGTGTGTGTGTGTGTGCGTGGGTGTGTGTGTGTGTGGGTGTGAGGCTTAGCATCATTCCGTTGAATTCTGGAGGTTGGAATTGGCTGCCGTAGTGCAGTGAGGGAGGGAGTTGAGCCAAGCCTTATTATCGCCTGTGAGTTGGCAACACTAGAGCAAGAAACGAGATGAAAGAAGAAGAAGAAGAAGAAAGTCGTCAGTGACCTGGCTGCTTTAACTTTGTTCAAGGTTGTTTATCTACTCTCAGTGGAGATCACTTCACAGCTCGTCGTTTTCTCAGGGGTTTGTGTTTGTGCGTGTGGGCGTGTGTGTGTGTGTGTGCGTGTGGGCGTGTGTGTGTGTTTGTGCGTGTGTGTGTGTGCGTGTGTGTTGACAGCTTGTTGCTAACAGAAAGGCAGGCTGGCACCGAGCTACGTCTGATCTATATTTACAAAGAGGAGATACGAAGGAGCTCACAGCTTAATGATGCAGACAGCCACACGATCAATACACCAACTATTCAGCACTTTTTAATGAAGGATTATTGGCCCAGGCTCAGACCCTGTTTGTGGGCGAAATTGAGCTGTATCACACAAGCCCACTTTGTTGTTGTGTTATTTCTCCGTTTTAAGCAATGACATTGAAAGTATCGACCGTGGTGCTACAGATACAGATGTGTGTTTGCAGCAGCAGGTTAAAGCGCGTGCTTTCTGACACTGAAGCCGTGTTAGCGCGGACGAACGTCTACATCGCTTCCTGACATGCGGCATTTCCCATCAGTGTCAACGCCTATTAGATCCAACACACGTTTTGATGCTGTGCTGAAAAACCGATCCATCCTTTTCAGCATTGTCTCATTGTGTTCTCTTTCAGGCAAATACAGCTGGCTGTCACATCAAATTGGATTAATTGATGAATTGATTAATGTCCCTCTCTTGTTGTGGCCTATGAGCCACTCATAACATGATTGATTGCCTTAATCATTGACACAATTGTAGATTCAGCCATTATTTCCTATTACATTCCAGTTGAATAGCCTTGGTCAGATGTTCCTACAGACAGCGTGATCCTCCCACACGCTACGTCCTGCCGATGAAACTCCTCGCTGTCAGGTGAAAAGAAGCACATGTATCGGAGGAAGCATGTGCTAGTCTACAACTCTCCCCAGTTCGGCGAAGGGGGTGGAGCAACGACCAGTATTCTAAATGAGAGTGCTGTCTGCTCTCTAAGTCTTGTCTGCTGTGTGTGTGTGTGTGTGTCCTGTAGGGAAGAGCCCTTACCTGCTGTTCACCAACCGGCACGAGATCCGTCGCATCGACCCGGTGAAGAGGGACTACAGCCAGGTGGTGTCCACCCAGAAGAACGCCGTGGCTCTGGACCTGGACGTGGCCAACAACCGTGTCTTCTGGTGTGACCGCTACCACCGCAAAATCTACAGGTACACTAGGAACAGAAACCTGAGCTGAGATTAGAATGAGTTTAGATTAGAAACCTGATTTTAGATTAGAATGAGTTTAGATTAGAACCCCGAGTTTAGATTAGACATCTGAGTTTATATTAGGAACCTGAATGGAACACCTGAGTTTAGTAATACATAGATGGATTCAGCAAGATGCTTTTGGTTTTATGCTGTTTCAGAGATGTTCACAAAGTCAGAATGTTCGTTCGCGTACCACAAAGGCTTCGTCCTTTGCGCGGCTGACCTGGGTTCGAATCCGACCCGTGGTCCTTTGCCGCATGTCATCCCCTCTCTCTCCTCCTTTCCTGTCAGCCTACTGTCCTATCAAAGGCAAAATGCCTAAATTTTTTTTTAAAAATCAAAGTGAATGAATGTTCAACGTACTACTTCGTCAAATGAAGTTGGAAAAAATTCTTACCTAGAGGATTCAGAGATGAACAGACACCAGTATCTTCTCACTCATGGGAAATAATGACCGTAGGAAAAAACTAAAGTTACACCAGTGTTACATTTGATAACATTTTATGCTAACTAGTTAGCACAAATAAGTTCTCAAATATCATTGACATTAAGCTGGTGCATGGCGAACAGTGTTGGGCAACGAAAATTTCGCAGGCGTCCATGTTTCCTCCTTTCCTCCAAGCTGGACCACTGGGACACACAGAGGTTGAAACTACAACCGATCAGTTCTGTTTTTGAGCAGAACACAGTATGAGATCTAAATGTGATATCACTGACTTGATTGGTCAGACCGTATACTTTGCTGTGATGTCATTGTATTTATACATGGTGCATTGAGGTTACACGCGTCCGGTGTTTTGTTATTATTGACTTTGTGAGCGGTGCTAAGCTAACTTGTCATTAAGATCAATTCTAGCTTTCTCATTGCTATCCCAACTAGCTTTTCTCCCTGGAGTCTAGTCTAATTGGAGCACTCTGTGTTCTTTTTATAAAATGGATGTTAAGAGAAAAGATCTCTGGGGAGACTCAAATTGAAATCCTTGGGTCAGGAGGACAGCTGCTTGCCCCTCACCTCACACCTCTGCCGGGGCCAAGTCATTAGCGAGCGGGGCCACCCCTGGGTGAGGCCTTGTCTATTATGATACATGGTCCCTCTAAGAGGGACACTAACCGCCAGATGAACCTATGTAGTGGATGGCCCAAGGCTACAGCCTATAGCAACCAGCCACATCCTCCACTGTGCTGTCGCTTTAACATACACAACAGCCTCAGCAGCAGCATCTGTATTCAGTTACACTATTGTACAATATGGATGTTGAGTTGTCAGTCTTTTAGTTGTGTGTATGGTATCTTATGCATGAGCCTCAATGCTGTTTTGATTCCCTGATTCAACTGCAGTCGTATTTTTTTTTTATTTTTTATTATTATTATTATTCATGCTATTCCCACCAGTTCCCTTCAACTGCAGGCGTTCATTGATTCATTCTTGCTTACACAGCTTTGTTCAGTATTAATTTATGATTGACCAAAAAATGCATTCTGGGTTGTTTCATATCTAATCATATCACTCCACAGGCAAGAAGAGGTTAGATTGATTTTGTTGATTTCTAATCAAATTTAGAAAAATGATGTCACAGCTTGTGTTACACTTACTGCAGTGCAGGCAAACACTGGATTAACTGAGGTCACACGCTCTTGCTGGATTTGTTTATGTTGATATGGTTACAGTCCTGATTAAGTTTTTTTTGGCATGACTTTAGCTCGTAGTAAAATAATGTCTTTTAATCAATATTTCATGTCAGTGATGCATGTGATTGGTAAGCAGCTGTGTAATAAGTGGGATAATATACGGGTCATTTGTCACGATCAAACAGAAAACACAGAACCAGACACAGACAGGCTTAGATGCAAAACTGAGAGAGAATTTAATAAAGTTCTTAAACGTAAATGAGGCTTGTAGCCAAAACGTGAAAGTCAGTGATCCTGACGAGGGTGCGTCTCCAGAGAGCACAGGGGTGTGCAGGGCGCGTTGGCGGGCACACAGCTGGGTGTTCCGTTGGGCAAGGGCGGCCAGGCAGGCAGAGAGAGGCAGGCAGAGAGAGGCAGGTCGGCAGGACTCAGGCAGACTGGCAGCGAGAGAGGAGAGCAAGATGTCAGGATCCAACAATGATCACCAAAACAAGCAGGAGAAAAAGACAAAGTACAACCCAACAGCTAGTGGCGTGAGGCAGGACTTCTAGACAATAACCGGACGCCATCTTGCAGAACCAGAGAGCATATATAGTCCGCCTAATTGATGGGCGGACCTGCCTGGTAATGGGCCACACCTGGGGGGAACGCTGCCTCCACTCAGCCACCCAGCCTAAACACACGCCCACAGACAACAGATAACAGAACAGGGTTAGTTAGAGGAAGAGGACTGGCCAGCATCCATGACAGTATTATTGCCAAATAAGCCTCTTCAGGGCCTTCAAGAGCTCTCTGCATTGCATCGATATGTTTCAAACATGACTAAACACTCCCTCCCTCCCCTACTCTCACCTCCCCCGCTCTTTACCATAATCCCCCCTATAACCAATTTCCAGGTATCTGTACTTTACTGAGTATTTATTTTTACTTTTCCTCCCTACATTTTAACACAAATATTGGTACTTTCTACTCCTTACATTTTAAAAACAGGCTCGTTCATTTAGTCTTAATGCACGACAGGCAAAAACGATTTTATTTGTCTCCCAGGTTTCACACTACCGCTCTCTCTTTATGTACAGTTCTAGCTCCATCGACCGCCTCTCTCCCTCTCTCTCTCCCTCTTTAGTGTAGTGTGTCACAGCCTAATGAGGGAGGAGTAAATGTAATTTTAAAGATTTTAATGAGATAATTGAAGTTTTTTGTGGAAAAACGATATCACACAAATGATTAAACAAAGAGGTTTGGGGGAGTCTTCGAATTATATTAATATGACGTGAGTGTCAGTTAGCTTTGCACAGAAAGAGCCAGTAGAAATACTTTTTTAACTTTTATACTTTTGAGTACATTTCAGAGCCTGTACTTTTTTTTACCTCTACTAGATTAAATACGTTGAATCAGTACTTCTACTTTTACCAGATTCTTTTTTTTACACAAGTAACAGTACCATGATAATGTCAAAGATTTCCGCTTCGTTCTCTTTGCCGACACCTATGGCGATGAGCAGTAATTGCAGGTAGGATCCAAACAGTGTTGCATAGTGATGTTAGTCAGTTTGTTCAGCCATAATACCCACCTGCAATGCTAGCAGAGACCAGAAAGAAACTAGCTTGTTATCCTACTTCACACACGAGTTACTTCACACCACCTACAGTAATGTGAAGAGCGAGTCTATTGCGTTAGCTCCGCCTACCCTCTCTGGGGTGTCACAGACACGCAGTTCATAAATGCTGAACATTTTAAAATGCGAAGACTTGCATCAATGGGCCATGATAGGCCCAATCACTATTGTGTTAACTCTTAACAGACATTCATTTACATGAAAGTCTTTGAGATTTTAACTTGAAGTAAAGAATGTGTGTACTGTACTTTTCTAATCCTCCAGTGCCTTCATCCACGAGGCGAGCGACCCGGCGGGGCAGGTGCCCCTGTTGGACTCGTCTCTGCAGTCCCCGGTGGGTCTGGCTCTGGACTGGCTGCAGCACAACCTGTACTGGACCGACTCCGGGGACAAGACCGTCTCTGTGGCCTCGGTGGACGGCACCAAGAGACGCGTCCTCATCAGCTCCGAGCTCAGCGAGCCCCGAGCCATCGCGCTGGATCCCCACCACGGGTGAGGATATGTTTGTGTGTGCGTGTGTATGTGTGTGTGCGTGTGCGTGTGTGTGTGTGTGTGTGTGTGTGTGTGTGTGTGTGTGCGTGTGCGTGTACTGTATGTGTGTGTGCGTGCGTGTGCGTGTGTGTGTGGGTGCGTGCGCGTGCGCACGGCCGCGTGTGTATTTCTTTGTCCATGTGCTCCAGATACCAAATGGACATGTATGAACCCAGTCTCATTTACTTTTATGTGCATTTTGTATCGGAGAAAGTTTGACCAAAAATACCTATTCAACCAAAATAAATCATTGACTGCTATTATGTAAAATCACCTTTTAAAACTGAATGTTATGAATTTGAAAAAGATAAAAAAATAGATCATTATGCTAAATAAAACGGTCGTTAAACTATGACCTCCAACACATTCTCTCCTATAATATTGAGGGTGATGGTCAGAGGGACCCGGTCAGTGACCCCGGACCAGCGGTCTTTGAACCTTTCAATCCTGAGACCCAAATTGAATAAAGTCGGTCTTCCTCTGGGGCCGGCTCTAATGATAACTGTAGCAGGACTCTTGTTACATAGAGACCCAGATGAAACAAGCCTGTGACCCAGTTTGCTTCCTGACTCAGAGTTTTTCGAAATACTGTCCTAGATGATCGCTCCTGAATACGTGCAGCTTTTGTGTTCTGATGATCCAAACATAGATGAAAACAAACCAAAAAAAGTAACAAACTAAAAATAAACAGGCATGCATACACTGACTAAAGCATGCATACAGTGAGCTTTTCTGCACATCACCGGCCCGATTGCTCAACAATTACTTTTTTTCACACAAGAACTTCAAGTAATATTCAAGTAATATATATTTTATTTGATTGATGTTTAATGTTTCAGGCAGCAATAACAGTGGCTTTGTTGGAATAAACAGAAAAAATCTGGGTAGTTACAGCATGAGCAGCGATAGCCACCATGACTGAACAAAGAAAAGAACAACTCAAACTTGTTCATCGCCCTGTGTTGAGGACTGGCTCCCAGTCCTTAAACACCTCCTAAAGTCATGTTTTAATATGTATATAAAATACTCTACTTTGAATAATAATTTTGGTCTGATGATTATTCCCACAAAAAAAGAAAAAATTATCTTGTTAAAATTCTTAAAATGACTTCCCCTCCATCTGCCTCATTAAAAATTCCAAAGCAACCAATCAGGGTTATCTAGAAGTTCTAGAACATAACTAGCCAATCACAGCAGACAAAGGAGGACTTTAACTGCTGAATACTGGACTGATTTTTTATTTATTTAATGAATGAATTTATTTAAGACAGATAAAATCCATACTCCAGTATTCAAATTGTCGAGGAATTAAAACACTAAAGTCCCATGACTTGTTTCCATTGTGGTCCTCGGACAGGGATTGGCTGCAGTATTTGTGATGTCACAAATCATGCTCTTGAAAAGTGCCTTTTCAGTGAGCAGACTGAGCACAGTAAAACATTCCAGTTTCGAGCAGACGATTGTGTGGAAACAGCCTTCTAGTGTCAAACTCTGCACAGACGTCATTCTGCACAGTGAAACTCAGACATCCACCTGCAGGAACAGGAAGAAAAACATGTTTTTGTCTATCCACCTTATTTCTAGCTGCCATGATGCCTTACGTGAAATATGGGAGCTTCTTCCGGTGTCATCCTCCCAGCCCCCTCCCCCTGTTACGTTGTTGACACGGACACAACATAGCCCGTCTGCGTCTGTAAACGATGTTTCAAAGCTGCAGGCGTAGAGAGACAATCACGTCCAGCTTGGCCAAACATCTCCCTGATAAATATCCCGAGTTGTTCAAAGAGCAACAGGTTAGCTGATGTGAGAGATAACATGATTACATTCCCTCAAATAAGTCGTCAAACGAGTGTTGTTTCTTTGTGACAAGCAACTTTTTTCACTGAGTTTGATAGAGACGCTGCATGAAATAGGCCACGCCCATCACGGGGGAAGAGCTCCGTTCATTTCCACACACCAGCATCATTTTCCTTGAATTAAACATAGCTAAAAGCTGTTGTGTGGTGGGCTGCGCACACAACAAATGTAAAAAATCGCCAGTTAAAGTTTTTTTGTACTCCTGAGCAAAACAAGGAACCCATTGAGAATTGGCGAGAAGAAAAATGTGGATCTAGCTGTTGAGGAAGTAAGTTGGAGTGTTCATCTTCCGTATATACGATATTTTTGTGCAACACGCAATGACATAGGAGAACGCCAGGATTGGAGGGGGGGGTTCTGTTTTCCCCCGTCTTGGGCGTGGCTTCTGAGTGATGACGCGTTACGCAGTGTCTCTATGAGGAAATGCGTTGAGCACGAGCGCCGCAGGCAGACCCTCGGCCAAGTAGGCTACGTTAACCAGCTGCAACAATCAGTCACGTAGACCGGACCTTGCACCCATAATCATTTCACAGCGGGGCATTCAAAAATAAGGTGGATAGGGGTTTCCTTCATATAGGAACCCCCTTCACAAAAACATGCAATATCCTGGTTGCTAGTGTGGTTCCTCCTCTGGTCGTTAAGGGCGCCTGTTCAGAGGGAGGGGAACTGGTTGGAATAGTGTGAACCTCCCACGTGCTATGTCCTACCGGTGAAGCTTCCTCTGTCAGGTGAAAAGAAGCGGCTGGCTGACTGCCCATGTCTCGGAGGAAGCATGGAGCCAGTCTCGGCTCTCCCCAGATCGGCAGAGGATGGAGTAGCAACCAGGACTGAGAAATCAAATGAGCACTAATGGGGGATAAAATGGGATAAAAAATCGGGGGGAAAAAATAATAATAATAAAAAATAAGGTGGATAGGTAGTCTTTAAAGCATCAGTGTACAACACTATCCATTATGAACCCTCCCCAATACCTGCAGTGCATTTCTCTGCTTTGTTTGTCCCACGCAGCTTCATGTACTGGTCAGACTGGGGCACACAGGCCAAGATAGAGAAGGCTGGAATGAATGGAGTGGACCGACAGGTGCTGGTGTCTGACAACATCGAATGGCCCAATGGCATCACTCTGGGTAAGACGAGAACGATGTTTCAACTCCTATCCTTACGTCATACTTTATATTGATATTGTAGACTATTTCTGAGAATGATTGTTGTGTGAAGCACAGCATTGAAAAACAGCAATGAAACAAGTGTGTTCAATCAAGGCATCCAGGATGAATAAAGGTCATAAGTAATTGAAATACTGTGGGTAAATGTTTGATGATAATGGTGATATTTATAAAGTTGTTTGCTTTTGACTGTTTGTTTTTAAAGAGTTTTGGCACTATGGATTGCACATAATAAATATTGCAGTGGTGTCATCGGGAGAATCGTGACATTTTAATCGATATCACCTTAAGGGATTTGTTGGGCAGAGTGCTTACGGCGGAGATAATCAATTTCTACTTCGCTCGGGAAAGACTTATCTGTGTGTGTGTGTGTGTGTGTGTGTGTGTGTTTTCTCAGATGTGGCCAACAGGCGTCTGTACTGGGTGGACTCTAAGCTGCACCTCATAGCCAGTGTGGACCTGAACGGAGCTCACCGCAGAACACACCTGTCCTCCGCAGAGAGACTGGGACACCCCTACGCGCTGGCTGTTTTTGAGGTGCGTGTGTGTGTGTGTGTGTGTGTGGAGGGGCGGTGGTGTGCCTGTCTGTCCGTTTCATAGATTTATCCCAGTCCCTTTTGTAGTAACAGCCAATTTAGGGGCCCAGCAGCCTGTGGTGTGATGGCTCCACCACCCACACAATATCATCATATCTCTCATTAGCCCTGCTGAGGCCTGTGTGTTTATGTGTGTGTGTCCACGCGCAGGTGTGTGTGTGTGTGTGTGTGTGTGTGTGTGTGTGTGTGTGTGTGTGTGCATGTGTGTGTGTGTGTGTGTGTGTGTGTGTGTGTGTGTGTGTGTGTGTGTGTGTGTGTGTGTGTGTGGTCTGTCTGTTAGGTTTCCCATGTGGGATTGACAGGCTGGCCGCACTAAACAGAGGACAGCTAGAGAGCACAGATTTGCCCAAAGCAATACACACACACACACACACACACACACACACACACACACACACACACACACACACTCAGCAGGCAGCCTGCCTGTGTGCGATATGACAGGGCCAGCAGGGAAACTTAAAATCTGGTTCTGTGCCAGGCGCTACAGCAAGTCTGCTGCCTTATGATTAGGGCTGGCTGAGATGGACCAAAAGTCATATCTCTCTTATGCTGAATGGTGATACACAATATATATATCTCTGTATTTTCCACAAAGTGGGCTCAATGTTCAGTTGTAAGTCAAAGCCACACGTGAGATGTCACAAGCACATTTATTAAAACAAGACTGCGATCAAAATAAAAGGCAAAGACTGGGTTTTCCTTCCCTGAATATGTTGCTTTTAGGGGTGTCATGATACACTCAGTTCACGATACGATACGTATCACGATACTGGGTTCACGATAACGATACGATACGATACGATTTTGCCAATATTTTTTTAAACTTGAATAATGACAATATATGACTGGAAAAGTAGTATTTTATTTGAAATGCACAAATACAAAACATGCTGTTGTGGGAAATTGTTATTACAATAACAACTAGAAAAAACATGAGATTGGAGATAAGGCTTATCTTGAAATAGAATGAGTTACACCGTCACTTAGATTTACTTTGA
>NC_139639.1:15855997-15930997 GCF_964638095.1 Poromitra crassiceps
AGCCTAAAACACTTTTAGCTGTTCTGAAATGACTGTAAAGCACTGCGTCAACTGACTTATTGCTTTTGTAGAACATTGTTAATAAGTAAGAAAGTAAATGTTCAATAAATTGTCATGTTACTAATTTGACATTGATGATAATTACTGTAATTACCGTTAATGTCATTCTTCCACCACCTTTACTGTTCTTAAACAATGGCTGACAAGTGGGGTTGCTAAGCAACACATACAGTACCAGTGTGACTGGTGATTTTTTCAGCACATTTATATTTAAATTAATGCATGAATGCAGTCACAGGTGTGTGTTTTTCAGGCATTTTATAGACAGTATCCTTGAACTTGTCTCAGCAAACCGTCCGCGTCATAAGATAAGGTGTAATTACATACAGCAGGATTCAGAGGGGCTGTGAGTTTTAGTTGATCAAAGTCATTCACAATATAAAACAGTCCATCTAATCAAGTCAAACAGACTGCAGTAGCACTAAATGTACTAATTAATGTCCTGTACCCTTATTGTCAAGTGTTACCCAGATGTCTGTATTGTGAGTTCAGCGTTTCCACTCTCCTCTACCTTCCCTTGCAGCGGCACCAAGAAACGACACGACGCCATCGCCCTCGGCTCCCAGAGCGTCCGACGGCGAGGACTTTCCACCGCCATCGGGGGGCGTGTCACAGGCGGACGCCATCCCCCACCTGACCAGCGCCCCCTCGGCCGCCCCTGAGCCCCTCGCCCCCCTCGGCTCTCTCCAGCCCATGTCGGAGGAGGAGTCTGAGGCCCTGGCCTCCCACCCCACCGCCACCGTCATGGTCGTCTCCACCACGCCTGCTGGGGACAGCAGCGTCTCGCAACACTGTGAGTGGGCTTTGAAGTGTGTCTTTGGCTTTGTGTGTGTGTGTGTGTGTGTGTGTGTGTGTGTGTGTGAGCGTAATGTGTGTTTTAGATGAGATTACTTTAGATGAGATTAAATTAGATTATGCTGTAATGATTGCCCTGGGGAAATTCTCTTGTTGCAATAGCGTAGAATAAGATATAATTTAGATAAGAATAATCAAATTAGGACTAAAGTATATTTTATATTTGAATGGAAATAGTGTCTCTGCACGTAAACGGACACTATTTGAAACGTCTTTGGGGTGTGTGTGTGTTTGTGTGTGTGTGTGTGTGCGTGTGTGTGCGTGTGTGTTGCGTACCTGTCCAAGAATCTCAACTTGCATAGTCTATGCAGAGTCCTGGATTCTGATTGGCTGATCATAGGGGCGATCATGACGGAATCCAACTCTTCAAAGGCAGCAGTAGCTCAGGAGGTCGAGCTGTTGTCTGGAGTCGGAAGGTTCTCGGTTCGCTCTTCCGGGCTGCGTGTCGAAGTGTCCTTGAGTAAGACGCTGCTGAACCCCTAAGTGTTCCTAACTGCTCGTGATGAGCAGTTAGCCTTTAGCACACGCTGCAGACGCTGTCAGTGTGTGAATGTAAGCATGAATGGGTGAATGTAGACATTACTGCAAAGCGCTTTGAGCGGTCGTCAGACTTGCAAAAGCGTGATATAAATCCAGTCCATTTAGCATTTCTTTACATTCACTCTTTACAATTATAATTGTTATGATTGACTATAAATTTAAAGATGCACTTAAAGATTACTGTACAACAACTATCTATTTAAAATACTACTGCACTTAAATAAATAGGGATAAAGAAAAGATACTATTCTACTATAGACGGTTTTCACGGAATGGTCAGTCCTGCACTTGAATGTTTGTTTTTCTTTTATGTCCATAGCAAACACTGCAACAGGAAGTGAGCGGGGGTTCAATTTAGAATGTTTTTGTTGTCAAGTTAAAACCGTCTATAGTAGAATAGCGTTTTGAAAGGCAGAGCAACCCATTAAGGAGTTACAGAGCGATAAAGGCGTGGCCGTGTGATGGAGCTGTACTTTCACCCGAGTCTCTCCGTCTTCTGCCAAGTGCCACGCCCTCCAATCCCATAATGCACCTCACGCTCTCTCCCTCGCCGTAATGATGACATTAAAGTGAGACATCTACAAGCCCCAACAACCACGCCTGGCTGGCTTTAAAGGGAGCAACGGATGGCACCTTGTCGCCTCGAAAAGGCTGCCTTCCTCCCTATACTATGAATTATGGGATGTAGAGTATGGTATCTGCCTGTCTGTGTGGCAGCGTTAAAACACATGTTGGTAAGTTAGTATGTAAATTATGGGATGTAGAGTATGGTATCTGTGTGTCTGTGTGGCAGCGTTAAAACACATGTTGGTAAGTTAGTATGTAAATTATGGGATGTAGAGTATGGTATCTGCCTGTCTGTGTGGCAGTGTTAAAGCACATGTTGGTAAATTAGTATGTAAATGAGTTTATAGTGTGAGTGCTGGGCGGGGTGACATTGTGCTGATGCAGCCTGGCTGTGTGGAGCATACACAGAGGGTCAGGGGCAGAGCCAAGGTAGCACAGCCCATAAGCACAGGCTGTACCGGGCTGTACCATAAGCACAGGCTGTACCGGGCTGTACCATAAGCACAGGCTGTACCGGGCTGTACCATAAGCACAGGCTGTACCGGGCTGTACCATAAGCACAGGCTGTACCGGGCTGTACCATAAGCACAGGCTGTACCGGGGCCTCTGGGACTCTGACGAATGCCAAGCTCCACTCGTCATTTTTCTCCTCTGCTTTCATTTCTCACAAGCTTCCCCCCAAAGCCCCTCTTTATCTGTCTCTCTCTGTAAAACACTCACGGCCATCATGCTGCACGCATCATCGCACGCTCCCGCCTCCAAGCTTTTATCTACCTCCCTTCCACCTGCCGGCTCTCCCCTCCTCCTATCTCCCCCGCTCACCACTTCCTCTCTCTCTCTCTCTCTCTCTCTCTCTCTCACACTTTTCTTTTTATCACCTGCTCTCTCTCTGTCTCTCTCTCTCTCTCTCCCCCCTATCTCACTCACTCTCTCTTCCTCTCTCTGTCTCTCTCTCCCTCTCTCTGTCTCTCTCTCCCCCTATCTCACTCTCTCTCTCTCTCTCTCTCTCTCTCTCTCTCTCTCTCACTCTCTCTCTCTGACCTCACTTCAATGTGCTTACCGGTAGTTCTTTGTTCAAAGTTTTTACAATTTATGTTGTTATTTTTGGTTTCCAGGGCAGCGAAAGTAAACAGGCAAAAATGGATGTGTGTCTTAGTAGGAAAAGGAGAGTAGACGTGGAGGTCCAAGTAGAACTTGTAGTCTTGTTTACAAAAGGCTCTAGTTGGGGCAAGAGTATCCATGACTATGAGTACTGCAAAACATCTAGGAGTGTTTCATAGCAAGTGGTGTCTTGAGGAAGCTGTGTGCAGACTGGAGGGAGGAGAGTGAGTTGAGATGAGGAGTGCATGACACTGTGTATGATTGTCTGTGGTTACTTTGTTTGATTTGATTTGTTTTGTTTTCAATTCAATTCAATTCAATTCAATGTATTTGTCCACAATGTGGAATTTGTCTTCGGCTTCACAGGTTTGCTTGTGTACAGAGAGGAATACATTACATTTCAACATGGGAGACAAATACATTACATTTCAACAAACACCAGAGTACACAGTACAGGACACAGGGATTGACAGGATGGAAACATAATACAACATGGAACAGGGACACACATACAGTGATAACGGACATGGTTCTTATGTGGATGGGGTTTATGAATTTAGCAGGTTTATAGCATTTGGTATGAAGGATTTTTTGTAGATGTTTTTGGTTGCAGCGGGGACTCTGTAGCGTCTTCCTGAGGGCAGTTTTGTGAACTCTGAGAAGAGGGGATGTGCTGGGTCAGACACAATTTGTCTGGCTTTCCGTTTCACTCGTTTTTTATATATGGATCCCAGTTGCTCCTGGTCCTTTCCAATAGTTTTACTCGCCATGTTTGTTACAGTATTCGTGACAGTCTGTTTTTCTATTCATGGTTCCTAGATTTCCATACCATGTGCACATATCAAAGGTCAGGATACTTTCAGCAAGGCTCTTGTAAACTGTCTCTAGAATGGCTTTGCTTATTCTATATGTATCTACCGTAATTTCCTAATTAGATACAGGCGTTGCATTGCTCTTTTAAATATGTAGTCGGTGTTGGCTGTGAAACTTAAATTAGAGTCGAACAAGGTTCCTAAGTATTTAAATTCTTCCACATTTTCGACAGGCTGGTTGTCAATCAGTGCAGGTGTAAAGATGTGTCCAGCGTTCCTGTGGCTCGCAATGACTAGCTCCCTTTTGCTGACTGTTGTAAATGTTTTGTTTGTTTTGTTTTGTGTGTGATTATTTTGTTTTTCTGACTATTTTCAGGTTGCGAAGGTCCTGTTTGTTTTTGTTTTGTTTCTAGCTCTGCTTGAATGTAGGCAGAGTGTTTACATTAATAAACATGTTAAAACTCTCTCTCTCTCTCTCTCTCTCTCTCTCTCGCTCTCTCTCTCTCTTTCTCTCTCTCTCTCTCTGCCCCCACTTTGGCTCCTCCTCCCTCCTTCTCTAGCGGGCAGTGACCACTTCCTGCTGGGCGAGAACCTGACAGTGGCTGTTCTGGGAGTGGTCATCCCCATCGGTAAGTCACCCGAAGCCGCCTTGTCTGTAATGGTTCTGTCCACACTCTGTCTCTGTGTCTCCTCCCCGCGCGCCCAGCATACCGCGGTAAAGCTCCTGTCCTGCCCGCTGCCTCTAGCCACTCTGTCTGTGAGCCCACTCACGCTGATCCTGCCCTGCCCAGGATGAGAGCACTGATCCTGCCCTGGCCTGGATGGCAGCACCCTGGCCTGGAGGTCTTGTTCTCCAGAGTCATTCTCTGTGCTTCTGACATAGGGCTGCACAATTAATCGTATTTTCATCGTCATCGCAATATGAACATGCGCAATAAACACATCGCAAAGACTGCCTGAAACGCAATGAATAACAAAAGTGGTTTTATTTACATGCGTCATGCATTCCCACTCAGCATCTGATCATTTTGTCTTGTAAATCCAGCGTACACCTTTCCCTTGCAACAGTGCGCTCCGCCCCTCTGCCAAAGCCCAAACACGCTGTGTGTAGTTTCAGCTAGAGTCAGTGTGTATTTCATTTCTTTATTCAGTGGGCATAGGCTATGTTTGGGGTCTATGTTAGCATTATTAAAGCAGAAAGACATAGGAACTGTATAGCTAATATGCATACCGTACTTTAATATTTGTTTATTTTATTTTTTTCAATATTTTATTTTCAAATGTTTACAGAACAATAAACAAACAAGACAAACAAGCTCAGACACAGGAAAACAAAATAATATTTGTTTATTTATCGCAAGTCGTATCGTCATCGCTATATTGAACAATAAACCTAAACCAACAACATCACGTGACGTCTCTGAGGAAGACTGCAGGAAGCAGCAGTCGAAACTGTCAGGTATGACAAAATACACACAGTCTTTCAATAAGAAAACTCTAATAGTTAATAATAAATAGACGAAATGAACTTGTTTGGATTATATTGAACAATGTTATCGCACATCGCAGATTTTCCTCATATCGTGCAGGCCTAGTCTGACATTGCTGCTGCATCATTCACTCCACACCGTGTTGTTGTGTTGGGTTCTGCTGCAGCCAGACGACTGTTTTGTCTCTGTGTTGTTAGCATGCAGACTGCCATAAATACACCTGTTTCCATTGGAAATGACAGAATTAATTACAGTATTATGAAGCTGGTATTGCCTTGAGACAACAGGAGCTAATGTAACACTTGTAATAAAACAATATGAAGGCTGTAGGGCGGTGAACGTATTGTATATGGATCATATTGCTGGAGAGACTCTACTGCTGTGCAGGTTGAAGAATAAGCCTGTAAAACCTCTTCCTGTGCAACAACGATGCACAATACTGAAGTAAATCAACCAGTCAATGAGTTCACTTTTCATACTCATCATAATAGACTTCATAAGAAAAGAACAGGACAGATAATCCCCTCCATAACGGACCCCAAGAGAGCACACTCACCAGTCGTGGTGTTGCTATAATTATGATTAAATTGCGTTACTTCTCCAAGTAGAGCTTTTCCCATTGAGTTATAATGTCGTTGTTTCCATTTGTCCATCAAGGATTGCTTGAAACTTGTTTAGTCCAGTCCTGTACTCAAGGTCCTGATCATATTTTACAGTACAGCTGTGTTACAGTATTTTAAGCTCATGACCTGACCTGACCTGACCTATCGTTCCTACTATAGTGAGCGTTTAGACGAGCGGCCCACACACACAGTCTCACTCGGTCCACCGCCGCCCCCTCTGTCCCCCGCATGCCCGTGGTGCCCCTCCCTCTCTGTGCTCTGTCCCCGCCCCCTCTGTCCCCCGCACGCCCGTGGTGCCCCTCCCTCTCTGTGCTCTGTCCCCGCCCCCTCTGTCCCCCGCACGCCCGTGGTGCCCCTCCCTCTCTGTGCTCTGTCCCCGCCCCCTCTGTCCCCCGCACGCCCGTGGTGCCCCTCCCTCTCTGTGCTCTGTCCCCGCCCCCTCTGTCCCCCGCACGCCCGTGGTGCCCCTCCCTCTCTGTGCTCTGTCCCCGCCCCCTCTGTCCCCCGCACGCCCGTGGTGCCCCTCCCTCTCTGTGTTCTGTCCCCGCCCCCTCTGTCCCCCGCACGCCCGTGGTGCCCCTCCCTCTCTGTGCTCTGTCCCCGCCCCCTCTGTCCCCCGCACGCCCGTGGTGCCCCTCCCTCTCTGTGCTCTGTCATTTCACGCCATTGGACTAGTTCTGCCTCGTTAACGCTCCCCCCCCTTCCCGTATCCCCCCCCTACTGCCGCTGTGTGTTAAACACATGCAGTTCCTATCGTTGCCACAGTGGTGTTCGGGCTGGTGTGCACCGGAGTCTACCTGGTGTGGCGCAACTGGCGACGCAACTCCACCAAGAGCATGAACTTCGACAACCCGGTCTACCGCAAGACCACGGGCGACGGCGAGGAGGACGAGATCCACATCGGGCGGACCGACATGGGGCACCACGCGCACCACCACCACCCCTACCCGCCCGGCGTTGGCGTGGGAGTCGTGGGAGCGGGCGGCGGCACGTGCCCGCAGTTCATCGCCCTGCCACTCGGGGGCAGCATGCCCGACCCAGGAACTCACTGGTACACGGAACAGCCCATGCTCTCCACCGCTAAGTGACCCGCGATGGTGGCTACACGGAGGGGGGAGATGGCCGCTCAGGCACACGCACACACAGTGAGGTCAGAGGTCGACTCTGGCTCTGACCGAATAACATATCATCATATGTTACAGTACATCCAGCCATTCACAACCATGTCCGATGCCAGTTTTCATACGAAAAGCAGCAGTAACTCGCGACTATGATTCTTCTTATTATAGTTTCATGCTGTATCTGTGCTGGAGCTGGATCTATTTTCCCTCCGGTCAATGCTGAGAATTAATTATAGAGTTAATGATGTGTAATAATGTGTTCCCAACATTGACTTAAGCAGGAAGATTGAGTCATACTGGCCCCTGTTCAGAGTTCTCTTTTGCGTTTACAGCTGAGGGAGCCGTGTGGTTTCTGATCTTTTTGCATCAGAGGTAGTCAGAAATTATTTTTCCATCCTTGATGTTTCAATTTGGGTTTTGTGTTATTTCTGGTGGACCGTGGAGCTCTGGGAGCACTGTTTAGGAAGGAGCAGGTCTGAACCTGTTTAGGAAGGAGCAGGTCTGAACCTGTTTAGGAAGGAGCAGGTCTGGAACTGTTTAGGAAGGTGCAGGTCTGAACCTGTTTAGGAAGGAGCAGGTCTGAAACTGTTTAGGAAGGAGCAGGTCTGAACCTGTTTAGGAAGGAGCAGGTCTGAACCTGTTTAGGAAGGAGCAGGTCTGAACCTGTTTAGGAAGGAGCAGGTCTGAACCTGTTTAGGAAGGAGCAGGTCTGAACCTGTTTAGGAAGGAGCAGGTCTGAAACTGTTTAGGAAGGTGCAGGTCTGAACCTGTTTAGGAAGGAGCAGGTCTGAACCTGTTTAGGAAGGAGCAGGTCTGAACCTGTTTAGGAAGGAGCAGGTCTGAAACTGTTTAGGAAGGAGCAGGTCTGAACCTGTTTAGGAAGGAGCAGGTCTGAACCTGTTTAGGAAGGAGCAGGTCTGAACCTGTTTAGGAAGGAGCAGGTCTGAAACTGTTTAGGAAGGAGCAGGTCTGAACCTGTTTAGGAAGGAGCAGGTCTGAACCTGTTTAGGAAGGAGCAGGTCTGAAACTGTTTAGGAAGGAGCAGGTCTGAACCTGTTTAGGAAGGAGCAGGTCTGAAACTGTTTAGGAAGGAGCAGGTCTGAAACTGTTTAGGAAGGAGCAGGTCTGAACCTGTTTAGGAAGGAGCAGGTCTGAAACTGTTTAGGAAGGAGCAGGTCTGATGAAACTGTTTAGGAAGGAGCAGGTCTGAACCTGTTTAGGAAGGAGCAGGTCTGAACCTGTTTAGGAAGGAGCAGGTCTGAAACTGTTTAGGAAGGAGCAGGTCTGAAACTGGGCCAGCACTTTTGTTGATGGGACAATCTGTACAAATTTATGTCAATCAATCAAACAGCATTACTGGAGCTGCCATTTATAGCTCACATTTCCCTGGATGAGTTCTCCTCTTTGAAAGCCTTTCTCCCATCTCTGATAGAAATGAGGCATTTTAACAGAGCTTGCCAGCCACAGTTTGTGAGCGTGTAGTTCTGTAGCTCAGAAGATGGAGGCTTATTTCCATCTATTTTTTCCGATCAGCATAGAGGATGAGTGTGCACTCGATCTGAGAGAGGGGAGAGAACTGGCTTCTTCCCAGGAGTTGCGTTTTCGTTTTCCGTGACATTTTTAGATGTGAAGTGACTTGAGCTCAACAATAGACTGGTGCTTTTCGTGAGGTAAGTCATCATTGCCATTTGTCTCCGCCATATTTCGATATCACCAGGCCACGGCTGATATGCTCGGCAAAAGTCACCATTTATGTGTGTGTGTGTGTGTGTGTGTGTGTGTGTGTGTGTGTGTGTGTGTGTGTGTGTGTGTGTGTGTGTGTGTGTGTGTGTGTGTGTGTGTGTGTGTGTGTGTGTTCTTTTTTTATAGAATTTAATTCCATCGTTGCATCCTTGCGTTATTCTTTGGCAAATGTGCACAGTCACTGCACGCATAGACATGCACGCACGCGCTCACACACACACACACACACACACACGCACACGCATGCACATACACACACACAGGCATGCACACACACACATGCTGCAGTGATAGCAGACTCACGCTGCTCTCCAGAGAACAGATACGATATGCACTTGCCCTCAGAAAACGCTAACAGCATGCATGATTGCTCACCCACTGACAATACAGGCACTGGCAGGAGACACACAAACACATGCACATGCACACGCACACTCATACACATAAACACACACACACACACACACCCACACACACACACTCACACACACAAACAAACACACGCACACTCATGTCACGTACACAAAAGCAGGCAGGATTGCGTAGCCTGCTTTTCCCCTCCTGAGACGGCCGATGTGTTTTGAGCAGACGCTTTTGGACAGCGCCAAGTGGGACGGCCCAGCAGGGGGCCCCACCGCTGACAAGGACCCGTCTGCCTGACGCAGTCAGCGAGAACAAAGAAGAGATTCTGCCATAAGGAGGCTGTGAGACTGGGCTTCTTCTCTGTCCGGCCCGGGTTTTCGCCCCGTCAAGAACACTGTCACCGTCATTGTCCCAGGTCCCACTTGTTGTTCTGGAATGAAAATGGGATTTTGCAGCCGCCAGGTGGAGAGAGAGATTGTGATGTGTGCGCGCGTGTGTGTGTGTGTGTGTGTGTGTGTGTGTGTGTGTGTGTGTGTGTGCCTGTGTGTGCGTGTGTGTGTGTGTGTGTGTGTGTGTGTGTGTGTGTGTGTGTGCGTGAGTGTGTTCATTACCATGCATGTGAGTGCTTCTGTTCCTCCCACAGCCATATTTGAACCGTTTTGTATGCTCTTTGTTGCACAACCCTCTTAGAATGCCTTCTGTATCGTGGTGTGTTGCATGGAAGAACAGTGTGTGAATGTATGTAGTGTGTGTGCTTATATTTCTGTGTGTGTGTGTGTGTGTGTGTGTGTGTGTGTGTGCGTGTGCGTGCGTGCGTGCGTGCATGCGTGCGTGCGTGCGTGCGTGCCATAGTGAGTGAATGCACGAGAGCGTATGACACTGGAGAAGGTTGGAGGGTGCTTTTTAAATCATTGATTTGTAAATATGTTTTCATAAGGTTTTTGATAATGTATTATACAATGATGTAAAAGAAAGCTGTACATAAGATTTTAGATAACTGAAAGTGTGGACAGGTATATTAATTTATTTGTATAAAAGAGAGCACTGCATTCCCTGATTGTAAGGAATATGAATTATCCACCAAAGTGGTTTGTGTTGTTTCTTGCTGTGCGCGTCATCTTAGCATCCTCTTCTTTCTTTGTTTAAACCCACGTGAAACATGGTGTTCCTTCTTAAATTATTAACCCCGCATCTTTGCAACGCTTCTCAAACCTTTTGGTGTCAATGAAAGGCTTTCTTGTTTATTTGTGCCTTTTGCTTTACTTTGTTCATTTTCCTGACAGGGAGCTCAATCAGCCAACTGCTGTATTATACATGCAAACATCATCTGTATCAATGCCAAACCGGTTCCACTTTTTGATTTTCTGTAATGAAGTTCTTTCGAATATCTCTCTATATATTGGTATATAAAATCGGATTGAAAATGTCCTCCGCGTGTGCTTTTTCGTCATACATGTATCATGTTTTCGCATCATCTAAGGACACATACGGTACAGTATTCGACACATACACCAGAGGATCAGGTAGATTTTTTTTTCTTCTCGACATGTAGGGTCCTTAAATCACATGATCAATAGCTTATCTCAGGCTGGGCCTCCTCCGTGACCCAGCGACAATTAAAGCGATTCATAGGCAGACAGAGAGACGAGATAAACCCGGTCCATTATCTTCATTAAGCAAAGCAGGGCAAATGACTTGAAATCCAGCCTCCGTGTTTTCTGGTACCCCATTAGGATGTTACGCAATAGGTATCTGTGTTCGTAACAATGGCGCCCCCGGCAGGAGTGTGTGTGCACCTCACAGATGTTGGCAGCTGCACAAAGGCCCAGATGGACACCTTTATCCACAGTGGCGTGAAGGCCAGGTGGGGGATGGGATGCTACAATATATTCACACCTACACAGCTGTACTGTGCAAGGCCACATATCATAGCATCATGTAGCCTACATATTGTTTCATTCACGGAGGCGTACTGTATGCACCTCAATATTCACAAAATGCTGCGGCTCATCTCTAAACACTGAACATTTAGTCTGTTTAAAGACCCCCTAAAGTAATGTTTTAAGATGTACAATACTCTACTTGAATAATACAGTAACTTGTGTGTCTGATGGTTTTTCCGTTAAATTATCTTGTTGAAATCCTTAAAATGACCCGCCCTCCTTTTGCCTCATTAGAAATGCCAAAACAACCAATCGCAGCATAGAGGGGCTTTAACTGCTGAATAATGGACAGGGATTGGCTCCAGTATTTGTGATGTCACGACTCACGAATAATCATGCTTGTCTTGAAAATAGCCTTTACAGTGAGCACAGAGAAACTTTCCACTTTCAGCAGACGATTAGCCTTCTCGTATCAAACTCTGCACAGACATCATTCTGCACAGTCACGCTCAAACATCCAACTGTATAAGAACAAGAAGAAAAACACATTTTTGACTTTAGGGGGTCTTTAAGGTAGAAAATGCAAATTTGACTACTGCAGTACTGTTTCCATATTGAGTCTCTCTCTCTCTCTCTCTCTCTCTGTCTGTGTCTCTCTCTCTGAGGGTGTTTGCTCGGGGGGGTCATTGCGACAGCGGGACAGTCTCTCAGCCAGGCGGAGAAATCCTCGGGGGAAATGAGGTGGCTTTGCAGAGAAAAATCCAGCCTCCCCCTCCCCCCTCCCCTTTTGTGGTATCACACACACACACACACACACACATCATCTCAATCTTCTCTGCAGAACTAAAAGTCGGGGCCTCATACCGTTTCCCCAGGAGATTAGTGGAACAAAAACCACTCAAACTCATCTGGTTTATCATGCTTGACTGGGCCCGCCCGCTCCAGCCACCATACAGCTGGAGTGCAGCTGAATCATCTGGTTGTGGTGGTGGTGTCCTCTCCTCTCGCAGTGGCATCAATACAATTTGGGCGAGTGTCATGTCTATAATTGTCTGTCACACTTGAAAAGGATTAGATCCAATCCCTTGGATAGGCTCGTCATCTCAGAATTCCTGATTTATGCACCTTGTTTTGTGGATGGGATTTGGCCGGGTTGTGGAGACCGTGGGACGGGGAAGCTGTGCCACCTGCTGGTTAGGTTCATCACTACAGGGAAGATAAAGCTGGTTGAGTTTTGACCTGACTGCAAAGCTACACACATTTCCCAATGTGTCTGCTTGTGTAAAATAATACTTATCCAATATCACTGGTATACATTTCCTCCATTTTATTAAAAACAAGCAGTTGATACATCAATATTGCAACTAAATTGACTAATCGGTGAAATTAACAGGATGGTGTATCGACAGCAACAGGTTTATGCTTTACCTTTCCTTCATGTGTTTTGCATGCAGCATGGAAAATGTATTCAGCATTCCTTCATGTATTTCCCAAGCGTTTTTTATCGAAGAAGAAAAATGTTCAGCTGAGCACATTCAAATAGATAGGAATGCAAATAGCAATCTGTAATTTTCCTCCCGCAAGAGGTAAGCACTAGGGATAGTGCAAATTGTATTTCCAGCACATACATTTGCATAAGTATCAACATATTCATGTAACCCAATACAATCAAAGAATCGTAATAAATATATATATATATATATATATTTATTTTTCATTGCATAGTTTGCAGAGCTAAGCTGCGACTTGGATGTGCGAAGACCTGACATAACTATAGACATTTACAGTAAAGACAATGGGACATTTATACTGTTGGTATGAACTCACTCATAATGGCGTAACGTTACACTCATAAGGCACGGCAAAGCTTTGCCAGATGGTTGAACACTGACGGGCCTCTTGCACGGTTGTTCCATTGATAACTATGCTGATGAGCAGAAGTCCATCTTCACTCCACACAATTCAGTAAGGACAAAATGAAAGCAAGAGCTCGATCCAAGCACATAATGCCAATAGTGGGTCTTTAAACACTGCAGAGCGACAGCAGGAGATGGGAGTGGGCCATGTGTCTGAGATGTGTTTGAAGCTGGAGATGGGAGTGGGCCATGTGTCTGAGATGTGTGTGAAGGTGTTGTTTCTGCAGAGAACAGGAGATGGGAGTGTGCCATGTGTCTGAGATGTGTGTGAAGGTGTTGTTTCTGCAGAGAACTGGAGATGGGAGTGGGCCATGTGTCTGAGATGTGTGAGAAGGTGTTGTTTCTGCAGAGAACTGGAGATGGGAGTGGGCCATGTGTCTGAGATGAAGGCGTTGTTTTTGCAGAGAACTGGAGATGGGAATGGGCCATGTGTCTGAGATGTGTTTGATGGCTCTGTTTCTGCAGAGAACTGGAGATGGGAGTGGACCATGTGTCTGAGATGTGTTTGATGGCTCTGTTTCTGCAGAGAACAGGAGATGGGAGTGGGCCATGTGTCTGAGATGAAGGCTTTGTTTCTGCAGAGAACAGGAGATGGGAGTGTGCCATGTTTCTGAGATGTGTGTGTGTGAACTTAGGTGATGTTTCTGCAGAGAACAGGTGCATCATGGCCTCCAGGTCTAGAGCGCTCTGGCTTTGGCGTGGGCCTGCAGCAGGGCGGCTGTATCAGTGTGGGAGCTTTGCATGGCCACAGACAGGGCCGTGCCACCATTCTGGAGGACAGAAAGACAGGAAAGCAGGAAACAAGGATCAAGTCACCATTACTTGGCTGGCAACACAGACATTCATGTAAGGTTTGAATTCAGAATCCATATCTCTCACCACAGGATACAGGCTTACTAAACTAAATGTGTGAGGTTGCATGTTTTATCTTTTGAGTGTAATAATTGATTTCATTAGATGTTAATTTGCCTAATTAAGGTGGGTTTGTCAGAGTGGGTTAGGAAGGAAGGTAGAAATCCTGTGGTTGATGATGGACAGCCTTTTCCCTCTGAAACTCAGGAGATTTCCATCCTCTCCTCTGTTCCGCTCTCCACCTCCGTCCAGGCTGAGAGATAAGGTACTGTACTGTTAGCTCCGCCTCCCTCCAGACTGAGAGATAAGGTACTGTACTGTTAGCTCCGCCTCCCTCCAGGCTGAGAGATAAGGTACTGTACTGTTAGCTCCGCCTCCCTCCAGGCTGAGAGATAAGGTACTGTACTGTTAGCTCCGCCTCCCTCCAGGCTGAGAGATAAGGTACTGTACTGTTAGCTCCGCCTCCCTCCAGGCTGAGAGATAAGGTACTGTACTGTTAGCTCCGCCTCCCTCCAGGCTGAGAGATAAGGTACTGTACTGTTAGCGGATTAGCTCATCTCAGCCCAGGGAGATTTGTCCCACTGTAGCCCTGATTATGCCTGGGAGAACTCCATTCAGTCCCCACACTGAGCTTTCACAGACCTAAGCTGCTTCTTCAGCCCAATTCTGTGTATAGAAAAGTAGATATATAATATGCCATTTTGTTATCAGTAAAAGGATTACGTACAGGAGTTGTGAATTTGAGTCATCCTGTGATCCATTCAGTGTGTTCTGACTGTAGTATTCACTAGGGGGCATTTGCTTGAAGGTGCTACTTGTAGTTGTAGTATTGTCATTGTCAAATTAACTGATACGTTGGTATAATTACTGTAAACAACTGAGGCCATGGATGAGACGATTGTTAGCCTCTATCTGACACAGTAGTTAGTGCTTTATTATTATTATTATTATTATTATTATTATTATTATTATTATTATTATTATTATTATTGCCATTTTGCCTTTATTTGATAGGATAGTATGTGCTGGACAATGACAGGAAAGCAGGGAGGGAGGGGAGGACATGCAGCAAAGGACCGCAGGTCGGATTCGAACCTGTGTCGGCTGCGTGAAGGGCAATGCCTTAATGGTGCAGGTTCTACCAGGTGAGTCCCCCACACAGTGGTTATTGCTTATTAGTGTTTTCCCAGAATTAAGACGTGATTTGCTTCCTGTAGCAGAGGAGGTTGCTTCTTCAGCCAAATGTCTTGCTTTATTGCAGATGATAATCATGTTGGAGAATATATCAAACCTGGTGGTACACAATGTACTGTCAAATGCCAGAGGCCAGTTTTGCTTGATTATGTTAATTATTGTAATGTCTCAAAATGAATGTGGCGATGATTTGATGATATTAAAATGCAGTAATCATGTAGCGCCTTTAAAAAAACTGATTGTCCCACATTTGTGCCTTTGCATGCCTGTAACATCTAAGCCACACCTCACCTTGTCAGTCAGGGTGAGGTCACAGCTCCTCTCCAGCAGCAGCCTGGCGATGTGTGTGTGGCCCCTCTCGCAGGCGAACATCAGGGCCGTGCTTCCCTGGGCGTCCTGGATGTTGGCGTCCGCCCCGCAGCTCAGCAGCAGGCGGACCATCACCACTCGCCCGTGCCTCACTGCCAACTGCAGAGCCGTCTGGCCCGTCTAGGGGGGCGATAGAAAGAGAGGAAGAGGATGATGGATTGAGATGTTGATGAAGGACCACTGTGGATGCATGGGAAAACAAGAAGTCAGCTGGAACACACCCTGCTGTTACTGGTCATACTGCCCTCACATTTTAGGCAAAACTTCAGAGAAATAAATGTTTTACCACCCCGTTCTAACCTGACACTGCCAAATGGTTTAATCCAGTTGCCTTGCAAGGTTAAAGGTTAAAGGTTAACCCCATTCTCCCCCATGTTAGAATGTGAACACTTGGCCGTGTTACCTGGCTGGAGCGAATATTCACGCTGCCCAGCTCCATGAGCCTGCGGACTACCTCCATGCCACCGGGGCCGTCGGGGGCCGTCAGCGAGGCCAGCATCACCGCTGTGTAGCCAGCCTTGTTCTGCAGGTCCACATCGCTCGCGCCTGGGGTGTGGAGAAACAGGTAGAGCTCATATCTGTGCTTTTTTATATTTATACTATAAGCATACTTTGCACATTTACAATAGCTCTAGTAACACCAGAGATGGCGACTTGCAGCTTAGACTTGAGTCACACAGTGACTTGAGATATATTCTATATAGATTTTTATTCTATATGAGAGATATATATATATATATATATATATATATATATATATATATATATATATATATATATATATATATATATATAGTGCATTAAGGGAGATGTCTACTAATAATAATGTCAACTAATCAATGCTGATACTGTATGCCAATGATAATACAGTACATGCTTTGAATTCCTTAGATACTGTAGCTATGCAGTGTTCTAAGAAGACCGGATAGCAGCAGATAATGGAGCGCTCATCCATAAGAGATTTGAGACTCTTGGACTTGTGACCAAAGACTTGAGACTTGACTTGGACTTGCAAAAAATGACTTGTGAACATCTCTGGGTAACACACATGATTTGGTAGTGATTGAATGCAAGATGTAGTGCAAGCAAATAGGTCCTTCTATTCTATTCTGTTCTATTGTGATTCAATGCTTTTTCCTGTAGAGAAGCACCTGTGTCCAGCAGCAGGCTGACGATGCTGTAGTTGCAGTGGGACACACTGTAGTGGAGCGCCGTGTTGCCGTTGTCATCAGCCAGGTTGACCAGGAAGGCCAGCAGAGAGGGCGTGGCCTTCTTCACTTCCCTCAGGTACACAGCCACCCGATTGGCCACTGAAGTCTCCTCTGCCGCCACGCCGAACCAATTCTGAAACAGCACCACTAGGGCCTTCCTCTGGAAGACAGGGAGAAACCATGCTATATATGGATGTCGTTTTCTGACATGGATTTGGCCTAATACAGACTAAATGAAAGTGGGACTATTAGACAATGTTCTTTATGTTGGAAAGAGAATATTTGGAGGGGTCAAGCGTACATACCATGTCATCGTTGGGGTTGTCCATGTTGTCCATGTGGTCTCTGAGGAACTGACAGGCCGTCATAAATTCCTTACTCACTGTCTCCCTAGAAGGGTGTGTGTGTGTGTGTGTGTGTGTGTGTGTGTGTGTGTGTGTGTGTGTGTGTGTGTGTGTGTGTGTGTACAACGTGTGTGAAAGAGAGAGAGAGAGAGGGCCTTTAATGTCTGCGCACACTGTCCTTACGAAATAAACTAAACTTTAATTCATAAGAGAACAAATTCCTCAAAGCATTAAGAATAATATATTCCCAAGAGATGAAAAAGAAACATTTAGCATGGGAGCTTTTCCCCTGCGAGAGAGTAAACATCAAAAAAACATTTCCTGGCAATGAAATAAACAAATAATGATAAGGCTTCCGCTCCGGTCCCCTCACCTGCCTCTGGTGGTTGTCTCTGAGCCAGACTCTCTCTCCATCTGCTCCCCTGGGGCCGCTGGCTTCGTCTTGGCCGCTCTCTCCGGAGCTGCAGCTTCCGCAGACGCTTCCATGCCTCCATCTGTCGGCATTGATCCCGCTCCACCCGCTCTCGCCTGCCTGTCTGGGCTCGCTCTTCCCGGCTTCTTTTCTGGGTCCACATCCGCCTGGGATGCAGCCATGTCCCCGGGGTTCTCCCTCTGCTGCGAATGGTCACGAACGCTCTGGTCCACACAGACCAGCTCTGCGCTCGCTGCCGTTTCATGGCTTTAAAGGAATTAGATAAAGGAAACCAGGGCAGGAAATTAACACCGTGCGGCAGCCAAATGTTGGTGAATGTTGGCGGTGGCAGTTTTTGTTGTCTATTTTACAAGCCACTGATCAGTAAACAGGGTGTCGTTTTACAGGAGCCTTATTTCTGTTTTATCTGGTGAAGTAGTGAAAGAGGCTATAGTGAATTCTGATCCACCAAACAGTGAGACTTGAGCATGAATAAGTTAGAAAGACAGCCAGTAAAAGGCAAATACCACTCAGTTCACGTTATTTTGCATCCTACAAAAACAAACATCCTACAAAATCTTCCTCATACGTTGTTGTCGCCGATAGCTGTCATTTTTCATGGCCAGGCGACAAATGAACAGTGACAGCCACTCCATCACTGCTTTGTCTGTTTTACAGATACAAGATTTCTGGAAGACAGAAGATAATCTTTCTAATCAGTGTTCAGTGGCCAAGCGTCTCCAAAGCTGAACGTCAAAGACAAAGCAAAGAAAAGATGTGATGCCTGGAGCCGCTTCATTTTGAAGGAATAGCAGTCAGACTGTTGACTCATGGAAGATCTGTCTGATCATATATTTTTAGACCATATGATGTAGTAATACTATCCATTCTGAACCAAACAAATATGCCCCCCGAGCCCCAAGAAATCCTGGAAACTGTCACAGTCACCTTTTCCATCTTTTGAAATTCATTTTCTCTGGAGATTTACGCCACAAATTAGGGAGTAGGATAAACTAAACGTTTTCATTTGTGGCTATGGGAAACAGCAAACGTTCTCTTGAACTCAGTTATCCTAAGGCATGGGATTTCCATGCTTTAGTATTCCCATGATGGGAATACTACATTTCAAAGCAAAAAATGCAACTATGCCGTCCATAAACTTAAGTCTTTAGAGGGCGAGGCATGCTTCATCATTCAATCTGTAATCATGACGCTTTTCTCTTTGTCAGCACAACACAATACAAAACAACCCAAGCTTCAAGAACCACAAGTTCGTATTTAGGCTATGCGTCAACCAAAACTGTGGTTCACCAATAATCGTAAATCCCCAGATTTTTGTTTACTAACCCTTCATTAACACCAGCAAAGTGTAGATTTTTTGATAGCCGGGCAGCTCCGTCTCTCTTCATGATGGATTTAGGGGCTACAGAGAAGATACAAACAGAGGATGTGATGGAATATTTAGGCCAGAACAACTGTAACAACATCCTGACTAAATACATATTTAATATGGCTTGTATTTTCCTCTGCATACAACCATGTATCAAGTCATTATAAAAGCTAATTGTATTGCCATATTGATTATTGACTGTATTGATTATTGTTTAAACAAATAGTTAAGGTGGGAAATGGGAATAGTCTTGTGCATTTTGCACCCTGAAACCTGCATAATACTGTAAGAGGTGTGTTATTGGCTTGATCAGCAAATGTAAATTGTGTTGTTAGAACAACTTTTCCTTGTAATTAAGTCCAAAGTGTTCCGCTCTCGGAGTTGGGTCTCCTAGGATCTGAGTCAGGGCATTCCAATACAGAAACTGCTTAATGGGGTATAAACAGCAACAAGGTCTCCCAGTCATTAATTAAACCGGAGCTACATAAATCCAAACCGGCTACAACCATCAATTTACACCAAATAGTAAATCGTGGGTCTCAGTTTTGACAGAGAAACACCGCAGTTGTTGTCTAAAAAGAAGAAGCCTCTTCTAAAGTCAGTGAGAGTTTCAGCATTGACTTTCAAACTAGAGCCATTTCCCTTTATTTTGGGAAGAGCTCAGTGCACTGAGAGAGACATGCACATATGAAATGAAAGCGACTTCAACAATGCTTTGAAGACATATGCTGTTGCTGTTTTGAAATTTAAATGAGCTCGCCGTTTTGAAGAATAGTCCAAGGTCCACACTGCCTGCTCTTACTCCTGTATTACTGTTGTTACAGCTGTAAAGTTGTTACAGCATTAGATCTAAGGAAATCATTCCTGATAATATCGTATGTTATTCATTACTACAGTAGTCAGTACTTTCTACAGGGCTCTATTTTGAGTTTTGGTTGATTCTAGTTGAATAGAAGCAGATAGGTGATCAACTTAATGGATGTTTTTACAAACCAACCACTGGTTTTCTATGATATGCATTAAATAGAGAGTTATAAAACAGACATGAATTCATAATTAGGTTGATGTTTAGGACACTGTGTAGTAGACAATACCTCCATGTTGAGTCCCTTCACCATCACTGTGCCGATGGTGGGGGTAGTAGGAGGCAAGGATGTGTACGAGTCCCATCATATCCTGCTGTAGGGAGTTGACTTTGGGGTCTGGGTGCTCCAGAGGTTTACCCTCCTCTGCCGGCTGCCTGTCTGCACACAAACACTCCCACTGCTGCTCCAGAAGCCTCTTGATCTTCCTTATGTGGTGGGCAGCCACCGCTGAGTCCATACCCTCCACTGATGCCTCCTCAAGTTCCATAGGTGCTGGTGGAGGTACTGGTGGACTCTCTCCGGTCGATGTCACGCTAGAATTAACCACAGAGTTTTGCTGTCGACTTCTTTGTCCGTTAACAGTCGTTGCACCGACGAATGCATCCGAACCTTCTTCCTGGTCTACCACCACCCTCTCAGCAAGCACCCACACCCCAGGGTTCCTGACTAGGTGCTCGATCTTATCCTCTTTCCATCTGCTCTCCTCCTGCTGCTCTCTCAGCAGCCCCAAGGCCCTCTGGAGCTCCAGGCCACTCTCGTGCAGCTTCTGCTCCAGCACGGCTACCTTGGCCTGCAGCGACGTCACAGTCAGCAGCTCGTCCAGGTCCGTGCTGGTCCTCCACTCGTGCGTCGGGTTCGAGTCATCTTGATTGATGCTGAGGTTTCTTGGAAACATGACATAACCTTCGTGCCTCTGCCTTTTGATGTCCGAGGTGCCGTAGTGGGGGGTGGTGCAAGGGTCTGCAGTTCCATTGACAGAGGGAGGTCGGGCAGACAGGTTGAGGCCCAGACGGAGCCTTTCCCGTTCTTCCTGGAGGATGCAGATCTGAGCTCGGAGCTCCGGGATGACCCTCATCTCCATCTCCAGCTCGCCCACACGTTCCAGGGCCTCTGTCAGCCGTCTCAGCAGCCCTGAGCCGTCCTGGCTGCGAGGGTTGTCCAAGGAGTAGTCGAGAGGGTAGAAGATGTCATCACAGGATGAGTCCCTTCCTCCAAGTTGATCCCTGGAACTCCGGAGGCTGCCTGGGTCGTCGGTGGACTCAGACCCCTGTCTCAGTAACACTGTGAGCGGCAGGCTCGAGGCTCGGAGGAGATTGGGTCTGATGTGTTCCCCTAGGGGCTGCTCATCAAACGCCTTGATTCTGGCCTCCATCTCCCTCAGGGATGTGAGCCCCGTGGGGGAGAGTGGTGACCTGTGGTCGTATGCCCAGGCGGCGTAGCCATGATGGGCATCTGGCTGTCGTGACCTGGGGCCTAGAGCTCCAGTGGACCCCCAGGGACTGGGGCGGTAGCCACTCCCAGAGAGGTTGAGGTGCCTGGGGAGAGTGCTGGACCGTGGGCCCTTGCTTCGGCGATGGATGGGGACTCTTTTGATGGTGTTGCCTTTCTCTATGTCGTCTACATATTTAAGGAAGTCCAGGTCCAGTCGGAAGCCATAGGGTGTTTCCACGGAGTAAGGGGGCTTCCCTGGTACGCCGTTCTCCGTAGTTTTGCGAGGTAAACTATTTCCTGTAAACATTAAAACAATATTTCAGTATCAGCAGTTAAAGATCTGATTCAGTGAAAGATGTAATGTTCGAGGATTTTACCATTTTGTCCTTCCATCGTTTTGCTGTCTTCAGTTCTGTGAACTATTTGCTGTCACATAATCTGGTTGTAGCATTGGTATCTGAAAAAAACAAACAAACCAAATCAAATCAAACAGACGATAATGCCCACAATACATGAAAAAGAAGCACAAACGATTATTATTATTATTGTTATTTACAAGTGGCAACAGTGGTTTGTTTCGGCTCTAAACTATCAACATGATAATTTTCTTTTTGTTTCACTTGAGGTTTTTCTTTCACTTGAGGTTTAGCTCTGGTATTTCCAAAGGGACACTCGACCTCAATTTTATGACCGGATGGAAGACCATTATAAACTTGGCAGCAGTAATCCCTTTTAGTATTCCATTCATAATCCTCCTCCTTTTCATTCTCTCTCTTATGCGGTGCAAACAAGGACACAGACGTCCAAGCATCCACACACAAACGCCTTTTCTTTTCTTCTCTCCGTCGCTCTCTGTCTCTCAAGGCTTCCTCTTTCTTCTCTCACTCTCACTGCTTGGTCCATGCATCACACTGCTTGGTCCATGCATCAGACTGCTTGGTCCATGCATCACACTGCTTGGTCCATGCATCAGACTGCTTGGTACATAATGGCCTGCATTTATATAGCGCTTTTATCCAAAGCGCTTTACAGTCAGTAGGTACATTCACCCATTCACACACCGATGACGGCAGGTTACCACGCAGGGTGCTGGCACACCAACGGGAGCAATTTGGGGTTCAGTGTCTTGCCCAAGGACACTTCGACATGCAGACTGGAGGAGCCGGGAATCGAACCACCAACCTCTTTTATCCAAAGCGATTAGTGGACGACCCGCTCTACCTGCTGAGCTACAGCCGCCCCTGGTACATGCATCAGACTGCTTGTTCCATACATCAGACTGCTTGGTCCATACATCAGACTGCTTGGTCCATGCATCACACTGCTTGGTCCATGCATCAGACTGCTTGGTACATGCATCAGACTGCTTGGTCCATGCATCAGACTGCTTGGTCCATACATCAGACTGATTGGTCCATACATCAGACTGCTTGGTCCATGCATCACACTGCTTGGTCCATGCATCAGACTGCTTGGTCCATGCATCAGACTGCTTGGCACATGCATCAGACTGCTTGGTCCATGCATCAGACTGCTTGGTACATGCATCACACTGCTTGGTCCATGCATCACACTGCTTGGTCCATGCATCAGACTGCTTGGTCCATGCATCAGACTGCTCGGTACATGCATCAGACTGCTTGGTCCATGCATGCTTGGTCCATGCATCAGACTGCTTGGTCCATGCATCAGACTGCTTGGTCCATGCATGCTTGGTCCATGCATCAGACTGCTTGGTCCATGCATGCTTGGTCCATGCATCAGACTGCTTGGTCCATGCATCAGACTGCTTGGTCAATGCATCAGACTGCTTGCTTACAACAGTGGCCTGATGTTCACTTGATTACAGCCTTGCCATCCAGGATGAGAGCTGAAAATAACTCCAGCCTGTAAAGCCCAGCAGCTATGGCCAGTGGAACAAAATAGGCTATACTCCTACAGACATAAATACAGACAACCATTGTTCTGAGTCACTACTCTACTTTCCTTATTTTCTATTCCCTCTCTCTCTCTCTCTCTCCCTCTCTCTCTCTCTCGCTCTCTAGTTGCTCCATGGGCTTCTCTCAAATGTATTTTGCTAAACTCTTTCTCTGTGTAACTTTCTTTTACTCTCTGTCCTCTTTCACCGTTTCATCTCAGCCTTTATATACAGTGCGTGCTTTGGGCTTTTGACAGTACATGGCTCATCTATCCTCTTCCTCAATTGTGGGGACTCTTCTTATCTTTAATATATTGGAATTACACAAACAACTGGATATATCTTGAGGGGTATACAGTCAGTTCTCCCCCTGGGGCCCGTCCCACACACTCCCTCTCTGTTTAGACCCCTACTGTATCTCTTCCCTCCTCCCGTTTCTCACTCCTCTCTGTCCTGACCACCGGCCTCTGTGGCGGCTTGCTGTCCTCTTCAGGCACCACAGCCACCGAGCCACAGCCCCAAACAATGTCAGCTATGCAGTAAACAGACCAACAGCAGCAGACGGCCCTGCTGGGACTGAGACCTCCATCAGACACTCACGCTCTTTCTGATGGGCCGGAATGAACGGCTACAACAGTGCAAACGCTCAGCATGAAAGACACAGCACGCATGTTTTATATAGAGTATTAACACATTTACACATTCTGAAGCACGCACTGCACACAGATGCACATGTTTACTCAGAGATGCTATAGATACACATACATACATACATACTGTACATACTGTACAGTACATACATACATACTCTACAGTACATACATACATACATACATACATACATTCATACTGTACAGTACATACATACAGTACATACATACATTCATACTGTACAGTACATACATACAGTACATACATACATACATACATACATACATATACTGTACAGTACATACATACAGTACATACATACATACATTCATACTGTTCAGTACATACATACAGTACATACATACATACATTCATACTGTACAGTACATACATACATACATACATACACACACACATGCATACACACATACATCAGTGTTTCCCCTACCATTCTACAGGCCTGGCGGGCCTGCCAGGCCAACGGCGCCCCCGCCAGAAAAATAATTAAATAAAAATAAATAAATGTTGTGCTCTCCCCAAAATTTCAATCCCATAATACAACTGTTCGCATCGCATCCCATAATAGTATGATGATACTTGGGATGCCATTGCGAACATAGATGCGAACAGGTTAGTTAAAGGTTTAGCGTCGCCAGCGAGGGCCCCCGCCATTGCGGTCGAGGTATGTTTCGAAATCCCTCCAGGCCTGACAATTTTTCTAGGGGAAACACTGTACATAATGTACATACATACATACATACATACATACATACATACATACATGCATTTATGCATGTATGTATGTATGTATGTATGTATGTATGTATGTATGTATGTATGTATGTATGTCTGTATATATGTATACATGTACTGTATGTATACATGTACTATATGTATGTATGTGTGTATGTATTACATACATATTATGTATGTATGTATGTATGTATGTATGTATGTATGTATGTATGTATACCTGTACTATGTATGTATGTACTGTATATGCAGGAGTACAGTATGCAGGCACAGTACTGTACATACCAGACTGGGATTTTGGCGTTCTTTGGTGCCAGATGGGTGGAGTTTGCCATGTAGGATAATACAGATATTACCACAAAATTGACAATTGCAGGAAAGTATCTGAAAGTCAATTGAATTTGCTTTTCTGTCTGTGATTTACAACTTACCATACACTGTCTGTATTGTCCTAGTGTGGGGAAACCCCACCCATCTGGTGCCCCAAGGAAGATAAAACAAACACTGAGGATTATTCCTAAATATTGTTTGACCAGTACGCAAAGGATGGAATCCTTCTCACTGTCTGTTCTCTCCAGAACATGTCATGTATTCTTGACATTTGAGCACGTCATGCAAATATAATCCACATAAATGCTACAACTCCCTCCCCTCCTGCTGTTCACTGTGACTGAGAGACTGCAGCATCTTGTCACAAAGCTCATCTTTGTCCACTATCTTAGCACAGAACACACATGGCTTTACCTCAAATGTGTTGTTTTTTGGAGCCGTGAGATACTGGTATACTGTACATTGAAAAAGATGCAGTATGTTGTGATGCCAAATAGGTGTTTCTTTTAATATATAGTTGAAAGGAGTCTTTCAGCCCGTGATCTGACTATGTCTAGCGAGCCTATAGAGGCAATTGCCTGGGTCCAGACCATTGAATCGGCCCACTCCACTGAATATCAGGCTATAGACTCCTGATAAGGCTTAATGCATAACAAGAGAGGAACAGACCCGGACATGTGTCTTCATTTTCAGACTAATAGAATGATTCAGTGATGTGTCTTCTGGCTGGACATAAACAGAGCAGGAGACAAACAAGAAAATGTGCTCTGTTCATGGAGCCGATGTGAGTCACTGATAAGCTTTCCATCCAGAAAGCTGACTGCTGCTCTGCTGTGAGCTCTGTTGCTTTTTGTGTGTGTGTGTGTGTGTGTGTGTGTGTGTGTGTGTGTGTGTGTGTGTGTGTGTGTGTGTGTGTGTGTGTGTGCGTGTGCGTGTGCGTGTGCGTGTGCGTGCGTGCGTGCGTGCGTGCGTGCGTGTGTGTATGTCTCCCGTGCAGCTCTGAGCACATAATACTGTGCTGACATTACATCCAAAATGTCCATCGGCACTGCTCAGTACAGCAGCTGTTACTGCGAACATCTCAATCAATCTCAATCCTGCCCTCTGCTTCATCATCAGGTGCCTGCAGGCGGTCAGTTGGACATCGACAAGATGGCAACACAACACTGTTACAAAATCATTTCTATCTTGTGATAAAAACACATTTGAAGAGTTTCAACTCACTGTGAGATACCTACGATCTGGGGGGGGGGGGGGGGGGGGGGTTGGGGTGAGAGCTACCATTGTTCATTTTAATCTATCTTAATCACCTGCCATCAGACATCCAAAACCATAAGACCTCCTTTTCTTACACATAAATATAGACATACTCGTATATTTCCTCCTGACCCTGCTACCGCAGAGGAAACAATATAGCAGTGACTCTCACAAATCTTTGCCTAACTCTCTCCACAGTTCCATGGCACAGGTTTTAATTGTGTGTGCTCAGAGCAGCAGGCCCACCTCACAGGAAACCCAAGAAATGAAACGTGAAATATTCACTTCACCCCAAACAGGCCCCATCCTACTGTAGCTCCCGCGCTGCAGCAGCAGCAGCAGCACTGCTGCCTCGGCACATTATTGAACTCGGTCCAAAGTCAGCCTTCAGACTGAATTAAGTTTTTCTGGAGTTTTTCAAGATCAAGGTTTCCCTCTTATCCAGCTAAAGCTCTCGCCCTATATCCAGCAAATCTCTGCGTTATCCAGCGGCCATATTCCTTCATCTGAGTTCTCCTCAGCCTCCTGTTCGCACCACAGATGACCTCTCCTGGGTAAATGCGTCCCTTTCTCTCTCTCTCTCTCTCTCTCTCAATCTCTCTCTCTCACGCATCAGCATAAACCTCATAATCACAACATCTCCATCCACTGCATTCTTCACCAAAACCGCAAATTAAATATGAACTCATGACACGGGTGAGAAGGCCACCTCCCTCTGGAGCAATGTTAAACGTTGGGGCCTCAGATAAAGGCAATGGCACTTTTCAGATGCGGTTTGAGGATGCGAGGCAAGCTACCAGGTCACTTTGGTTCATAGACCATGATGCTACCAGCAAACGTCAGCTGCAATGCTGCTGTTGACACAGTCCTCCTGTCATAGAGACCACACAACTTGTGCTTTATAACTGATGGCAGTGTACAGATCAATGCATCATCTTCATGATTTCAAGTTTGCATAACCCTGCTTGGAATGAGGAACTGAGGAAGAAAAGTGAACGGCGTCTCCTTGTGGAAAAGCAATCATATTGTCCCAACCCCCCACCTGCACTGTCTTTGAAAGTAGATGGTTTATGGACGCCACTATAATGTGTGAATGCCTGACTTCTAAAACTGGAGACTGCTCCACTTCCTCAAGTCATGACCCGAACATGAGACGCAGCAGTGAGATGTGAAAACTCTGTGTAAAAGAAACTCTCTCCGTGCACTTTGCCAGTCTCTCTGTTTGTCTCTCAGTGTCCATCAGCCTGTCTGCACAGTGTGGATGTCCACATATCTGCCTGCCTGTGTGCTGTCTGTTCCCAGAAAACGTATTCCTCTCCTTCACTTTTGGCCGAACAGACTGTGGTTTTTCCAGCACATAACTCTAAGCCTTGTCTTCTGTTCGGAGTTGATTTAGGAACCAAAGCCAACCGTTTGGATTCAAACCCCCCCATTCCCTCTCTGCCCGTCCGATCTGCCTCTGCTTTTCACTTTCAAACGCTCCGATTCTTCGCCCCGCTCCGCACGCAGACTTCCTAGAAGTCCCTCAGGTTCTGTTAGTCGTGTGTTTTCTCCGTTGGTTCGCTGTGTTTGTTTGCTCTCTGTCCAGGGATTTGGGGCCAGTGGAGTCGTGGTCCTCCTGGTCTTCTTCCAGGAGCAACAGGGTCACTGTGCTGCACTGTGGCATCTCGGGCTCAGTGTGCGGTGGGTGTACGTGGTGCCAAAGCACATAGGGATGGAACAGCTGCCAGGGGCTTCAGGCACGGAAGAACAGCACGGAGTTTTACCATGGCAAGGTTAAAGTAGACGGTGCTCTGCCTGCCAGTGTGTGCGTGTATGTGCACACGCCTCTGTCCCTCACATGTATCGAAGATCGCCGGTGCGCGATGTATGCGTAATTGTGTAAATATAAATTAGATACGAAATGATGATCTATAAATATAATCTGGCATTTAATCGATGAAAGTCACAATTATTCTCCTGCCGGTCTGATTAGTAATGCAGCACAGATCCACAGGAAAGCAATTTCTTAAAACGCTCTGGAGTCAAAAGCTTTTCTGAGCCTGAATTTAGATCAGCCAGTCGTGGACTGAAGACATTCAAGGTCAGCGTTCAACGATCCAATTCAACAGTTTTCCGCCCGGATGGGGGGGGGGGGGGTCAGCAATGACATGAACATTAAATCAGAGCCGGAGCTTACCTTGTGCAGTGTCCTCCACTTTGAGTCTTGCTGATGGCGAGTGAGGGTGTGTTTGTCAGACAGTCCACTCCAGTCTGCTCTCAGTTCAGCCCCGCGTGTCTGTCTGTCTGTCTGTGTCGTGTGGAGGGAGGGAGAGTGGCATGCCGAGGCTGTTTGCAAAATGCCAATGTGAAGTCCTGCCATAACACAGACGTGGGTGGGTGTGCTGCTGTGTAGGAGAACAGAGAGCGGGGAGGGGCTGGCGGACATGCCTTCCTCCCTCCTGTCCAGTGAGACTGGCAAGTGGGAGCCGGGGCACACGTAGCCACGCCCATCCCTTCAGCCGTCAGCCAATAGGAGTTCAGAGGTGTAGCCAGCCACCGAGTATGGGAGAGACAGCCGCTCGCCCCGAGACCCTGGTGACAGTGAGTGAGTTTTCAAAATAAACCCCCCTGATAGCCGGACTGGTATGGGGAGTATGATGAAATAACAGAGTCGCTTTACAGGCATCTGCATAATCTGTTCGTATCACTTGATCGTCCCGTGTGACACATGCCACGCTCTCTCCCTCGGTGACACACAGACACAGAAAGTGTAACCCTATCTGATGTTATGTGGGCTCTGTCCCCTATAATCAAGTAAATGGGGGGTCGGGGGGGTGGGGGCAGTGGGGTCGGTGCCATCCATGGGGGTTAACTCTCTCAGTGCATACCTCTCATTCTTCTCATTCACGGGTCGCCTTTCAACCCGCTACGTATCAGCATCCTCCTCTGGGACAATTGCTGTCCCGTACTTTTCAAAAGGGCACCGGACAATAAGTGACAACTGCCCCTGTCAAAACTGCCCTTCTACCACCAAGCTTATGATGTTTAAAAAAAACAAAATGGAAAAAAAATCTATTTTTCTCTGTCTTGCTCTCTGTCTATTTTGTCTGTCTCAATTTATTTCTCACATTTCGTCTCCCTCTCCTTTCTCCTCTTGCCGTCTCACTCATCTTCTTGGTGTGTGTGTGTGTGTGTTATGGCCTCCGTTTATCTGTTCAGGCCAAGAGAAATACATTTCCCATCAACATGTGGAATGATGCCTCATGAAAACTCGTCGCTCACCATCTCCCACCAAGTGAGTTTAACTCGCAAGTGAGCAGTGTTCATGAAAACTCTATTACATGTGGAGCAGTCTGTTCATGAAAACTATTGCATGTAGAGCAGAGTGTTCATGAAAACTCTAAAGCAGGGTGTTCATGAAAACTCTAAAGCAGGGTGTTCATGAAAACTCTATTACATGTAGAGCAGGGTGTTCATGAAAACTCTATTACATGTAGAGCAGGATGTTCATGAAAACTCTAGTGCATGTAGAGCAGGGTGTTCATGAAAACTCTATTACATGTAGAGCAGGGTGTTCATGAAAACTCTTACATGTAGAGCAGGGTGTTCATGAAAACTCTAGTGCATGTAGAGCAGGGTGTTCATGAAAACTGTAAAGCAGGGTGTTCATGAAAACTTTAAAGCAGGGTGTTCATGAAAACTCTATTACATGTGGAGCAGGCTGTTCATGAAAACTCTATTGCATGTAGAGCAGGGTGTTCATAAAAACTCTAAAGCAGGGTGTTCATGAAAACTCTAAAGCAGGGTGTTCATGAAAACTCTATTACATGTAGAGCAGGGTGTTCATGAAAACTCTAAAGCAGGGTGTTCATGAAAACTTTAAAGCAGGGTGTTCATGAAAACTCTATTACATGTGGAGCAGGCTGTTCATGAAAACTCTATTGCATGTAGAGCAGGGTGTTCATGAAAACTCTAAAGCAGGGTGTTCATGAAAACTCTATTACATGTAGAGCAGGGTGTTCATGAAAACTATATTACATGTAGAGCAGGGTGTTCATGAAAACTCTATTACATGTAGAGCAGAGTGTTCATGAAAACTATTGCATGTAGAGCAGGGTGTTCATGAAAACTATATTACATGTAGAGCAGGGTGTTCATGAAAACTCTAAAGCAGGGTGTTCATGAAAACTCTATTACATGTAGAGCAGGGTGTTCATGAAAACTAGTGCATGTAGAGCAGGGTGTTCATGAAAACTCTATTACATGTAGAGCAGGGTGTTCATGAAAACTATTACATGTAGAGCAGGGTGTTCATGAAAACTATATTACATGTAGAGCAGGGTGTTCATGAAAACTCTATTGCATGTAGAGCAGGGTGTTCATGAAAACTCTATTACATGTAGAGCAGGGTGTTCATGAAAACTCTATTACATGTAGAGCAGGGTGTTCATGAAAACTCTATTACATATAGAGCAGTGTTCATGAAAACTCTTACATGTAGAGCAGGGTGTTCATGAAAACTCTATTACACGTAGAGCAGGGTGTTCATGAAAACTATTACATGTAAAGCAGGATGTTCATGACAACTCTATTACATGTAGAGCAGGGTGTTCATGAAAACTATTAGATGTAGAGCAGAGTGTTCATGAAAACTCTATTACATGTAGAGCAGAGTGTTCATGAAAACTCTATTACATGTAGAGCAGGGTGTTCATGAAAACTCTATTACACGTAGAGCAGAGTGTTCATGAAAACTCTATTACATGTAGAGCAGAGTGTTCATGAAAACTCTATTACATGTAGAGCAGGGTGTTCATGAAAACTCTATTACATGTAGAGCAGGGTGTTCATGAAAACTATTACATGTAAAGCAGGATGTTCATGACAACTCTATTACATGTAGAGCAGGGTGTTCATGAAAACTATTAGATGTAGAGCAGAGTGTTCATGAAAACTCTATTACATGTAGAGCAGAGTGTTCATGAAAACTCTATTACATGTAGAGCAGGGTGTTCATGAAAACTATTACATGTAGAGCAGAGTGTTCATGAAAACTCTATTACATGTAGAGCAGGATATCCATGAAAACTCTATTACATGTAGAGCAGGGTGTTCATGAAAACTCTATTACATGTAGAGCAGGGTGTTCATGAAAACTCTATTACATGTAGAGCAGAGTGTTCATGAAACCTCTATTACATGTAGAGCAGAGTGTTCATGAAACCTCTATTACATGTAGAGCAGGATGTTCATGACAACTCTATTACATGTAGAGCAGAGTGTTCATGAAAGCTCTATTACATGTAGAGCAGGGTGTTCATGAAAACTCTATTACATGTAGAGCAGAGTGTTCATGAAACCTCTATTACATGTAGAGCAGAGTGTTCATGAAAGCTCTATTACATGTAGAGCAGAGTGTTCATGAAAACTATTACATGTAGAGCAGGGTGTTCATGAAAACTATTACATGTAGAGCAGGGTGTTCATGAAAACTCTATTACATGTAGAGCAGGGTGTTCATGAAAACTATTACATGTAGAGCAGAGTGTTCATGAAACCTCTATTACATGTAGAGCAGAGTGTTCATGAAAACTCTATTACATGTAGAGCAGGGTGTTCATGAAAACTCTATTACATGTAGAGAAGGGTGTTCATGAAAACTCTATTACATGTAGAGCAGGGTGTTCATGAAAACTATTACATGTAGAGCAGAGTGTTCATGAAACCTCTATTACATGTAGAGCAGAGTGTTCATGAAAGCTCTATTACATCTAGAGCAGGGTGTTCATGAAAACTCTATTACATGTAGAGCAGGGTGTTCATGAAAACTCTATTACATGTAGAGCAGGGTGTTCATGAAGATTATATTACATGTAGAGCAGAGTGTTCATGCAACCTCTATTACATGTAGAGCAGGGTGTTCATGAAAACTCTATTACATGTAGAGCAGGGTGTTCATGAAAACTCTAAAGCAGGGTGTTCATGAAACCTCTATTACATGTAGAGCAGAGTGTTCATGAAACCTCTATTACATGTAGAGCAGGGTGTTCATGAAAACTATTACATGTAGAGCAGGGTGTTCATGAAACCTCTATTACATGTAGAGCAGGGTGTTCATGAAAACTATTACATGTAGAGCAGAGTGTTCATGAAACCTCTATTACATGTAGAGCAGGGTGTTCATGAAAACTATTACATGTAGAGCAGAGTGTTCATGAAACCTCTATTACATGTAGAGCAGAGTGTTCATGAAACCTCTATTACATGTAGAGCAGGGTGTTCATGAAAACTCTATTACATGTAGAGCAGAGTGTTCATGAAACCTCTATTACATGTAGAGCAGAGTGTTCATGAAAGCTCTATTACATGTAGAGCAGAGTGTTCATGAAAACTATTACATGTAGAGCAGGGTGTTCATGAAAACTATTACATGTAGAGCAGGGTGTTCATGAAAACTATTACATGTAGAGCAGGGTGTTCATGAAAACTCTATTACATGTAGAGAAGGGTGTTCATGAAAACTCTATTACATGTAGAGCAGGGTGTTCATGAAAACTATTACATGTAGAGCAGAGTGTTCATGAAACCTCTATTACATGTAGAGCAGAGTGTTCATGAAAACTCTATTACATGTAGAGCAGGGTGTTCATGAAAACTCTATTACATGTAGAGAAGGGTGTTCATGAAAACTCTATTACATGTAGAGCAGAGTGTTCATGAAAGCTCTATTACATGTAGAGCAGGGTGTTCATGAAAACTCTATTACATGTAGAGCAGTGTTCATGAAGATTATATTACATGTAGAGCAGAGTGTTCATGCAACCTCTATTACATGTAGAGCAGAGTGTTCATGAAAACTATTACATGTAGAGCAGGGTGTTCATGAAAACTCTATTACATGTAGAGCAGGGTGTTCATGAAAACTCTATTACATGTAGAGAAGGGTGTTCATGAAAACTCTATTACATGTAGAGCAGGGTGTTCATGAAAACTCTATTACATGTAGAGCAGAGTGTTCATGAAAACTATTACATGTAGAGCAGAGTGTTCATGAAAACTCTATTACATGTAGAGCAGAGTGTTCATGAAAACTATTACATGTAGAGCAGGGTGTTCATGAAAACTCTATTACATGTAGAGCAGGGTGTTCATGAAAACTCTATTACATGTAGAGCAGAGTGTTCATGAAAACTATTACATGTAGAGCAGAGTGTTCATGAAAACTATATTACATGTAGAGCAGGGTGTTCATGAAAACTCTATTACATGTAGAGCAGTGTTCATGAAAATTCTATTACATGTAGAGCAGAGTGTTCATGAAAACTATTACATGTAGAGCAGGGTGTTCATGAAAACTCTATTACATGTAGAGCAGAGTGTTCATGAAAACTATTACATGTAGAGCAGGGTGTTCATGAAAACTCTATTACATGTAGAGCAGTGTTCATGAAAATTCTATTACATGTAGAGCAGTGTTCATGAAAACTCTATTACATGTAGAGCAGTGTTCATGAAAACTCTATTACATGTAGAGCAGTGTTCATGAAAACTCTATTACATGTAGAGCAGAGTGTTCATGAAAACTATTACATGTAGAGCAGGGTGTTCATGAAAACTATTACATGTAGAGCAGGGTGTTCATGAAAATTCTATTACATGTAGAGCAGAGTGTTCATGAAAACTATTACATGTAGAGCAGGGTGTTCATGAAAACTCTATTACATGTAGAGCAGAGTGTTCATGAAAACTATTACATGTAGAGCAGAGTGTTCATGAAAACTATTACATGTAGAGCAGAGTGTTCATGAAAACTATATTACATGTAGAGCAGGGTGTTCATGAAAACTCTATTACATGTAGAGCAGTGTTCATGAAAATTCTATTACATGTAGAGCAGAGTGTTCATGAAAACTATTACATGTAGAGCAGGGTGTTCATGAAAACTCTATTACATGTAGAGCAGAGTGTTCATGAAAACTATTACATGTAGAGCAGGGTGTTCATGAAAACTCTATTACATGTAGAGCAGTGTTCATGAAAATTCTATTACATGTAGAGCAGTGTTCATGAAAACTCTATTACATGTAGAGCAGTGTTCATGAAAACTCTATTACATGTAGAGCAGTGTTCATGAAAACTCTATTACATGTAGAGCAGAGTGTTCATGAAAACTATTACATGTAGAGCAGGGTGTTCATGAAAACTATTACATGTAGAGCAGGGTGTTCATGAAAATTCTATTACATGTAGAGCAGAGTGTTCATGAAAACTATTACATGTAGAGCAGGGTGTTCATGAAAACTCTATTACATGTAGAGCAGGGTGTTCATGAAAACTCTATTACATGTAGAGCAGTGTTCATGAAAACTCTATTACATGTAGAGCAGGGTGTTCATGAAAACTCTATTACATGTAGAGCAGAGTGTTCATGAAAACTATTACATGTAGAGCAGGGTGTTCATGAAAACTATTACATGTAGAGCAGGGTGTTCATGAAAATTCTATTACATGTAGAGCAGAGTGTTCATGAAAACTATTACATGTAGAGCAGGGTGTTCATGAAAACTCTATTACATGTAGAGCAGAGTGTTCATGAAAACTATTACATGTAGAGCAGGGTGTTCATGAAAACTCTAAAGCAGGGTGTTCATGAAAACTCTATTGCATGTAGAGCAGGGTGTTCATGAAAACTCTAGTGCATGTAGAGCAGGGTGTTCATGAAAACTCTATTACATGTAGAGCAGAGTGTTCATGAAAACTCTATTGCATGTAGAGCAGGGTGTTCATGAAAACTATTACATGTAGAGCAGGGTGTTCATGAAAACTCTAAAGCAGGGTGTTCATGAAAACTCTATTACATGTAGAGCAGGGTGTTCATGAAAACTCTAGTGCATGTACAGTAGAGCAGGGTGTTCATGAAAACTCTAAAGCAGGGTGTTCATGAAAACTCTATTACATGTAGAACAGGGAGCCAGTGGAGGAGCTGTAAGCGCTGCCTGCTGCTGCTCCATGTTCAGAAGAAGGATGGAAAAGGAATTAGCGAGAAATGCTCCTTTTCCATTACCCAAGCAGACAACTGACTCCGAGAGGGATTGTGGTTTGACTCAGGGGAGAGAGGAAAGAAAATAGTCTTTATTGGACCCAACGAATGCTGACGGACTGACCACATACTGCAGCACATAACAGAAAACTTGGCTGAAAAGGCTAGAATGTCAGCCTGGTCGAGGCAGTTTCGGAAGACATAGTCAGTTTTGAGGGTAAAGGCAGGGTATGAATGTATAGTAGTTTGAGATTTGCTAATACGACTGACATTAACGGGAGTGGTTAGTAAGTTGCATAAATAGACTTGTTGAGCCCACAGAGTTAAATGCATAGGGCAGGCCCAGTGCGGGGCACTTTTTCTGTCCCATTTGACTGGTGCTACTAGGAGAGGCTGCCTCCTGGTGGAAAGTATAACTGTAGGAAAGTTGAGCATTGCCAACAGATGGGGAGGTCTTTGAAGCAAAAATCATGCAGTGTATCACATGCTGTCAGGGGCTTAAAAAAATCACAGAAGTTAATTATAGAGTATTGATAATGTGATCCCGAACGTTTAAAGTCTCACACAACTCTGTCATCAGTCAGTATTCATATATAGTCTATATCTACCATCAGTCAATGATTAAGAGATGTTGGGGATTTTGTATGTAAAGGAACACCGACGTAACTGAAGGCCGTCACACAAAACGTGCGGGAAGTGTTCTACTCTCTGTTCAGTCCATCTAAACGTCACAGCAGACTCCTGTTTGAAGTCTATTATGTAACAGTTACTCCTGGCCAGCGGGTTTGCAGTTGATACTTTGTAGCTGCATTGGCCAATTCACAGTGTACTGTACACAAGTAGTCATGTAACAGTGACCTATGAGACCAGACCCTCCTCTAGACCAGGACAAGTGAGCTGAATTCAAAATCATAAATGCAGAACTCTCATCTAAAGTAGCCAGAATTATATAAATGATATGGAATAAATCTACTTCTTTAGGTGTCAGCACATACAGAATGCATAAGCTGTAACATGAATCCTCATGGGCTGATGCCTGGACAAATGCTAGCATCGCCCGTTTTAGGGACAAAATGTTTGATGTACACACTGTGAAAACAAATTTCCCCTACTGAGGACATTAAAGTATGACTATGAATCTGAATCTGAAATATTGATATTGATATTGATATATTTTTAGCCACACAAAATGTATATTGAATTCAAAGTCATATAATACAGGGCTGAAAATACTACAGTATATCCATACAAGCTAATACTCTTATCTGTGATTCAACTGAATTTTTTTATGAAAATGATCAAAGCAGCCTATGAAGCATTTATATTTGCAGCCTTTCAGGATATTGTAATAAAATTTTAACAACCAAAAAAGCAGATTCTTCTTTGGCTGCAAGTCTGTTTATAGAGTCAACGTCCGTGCGAGTTCTGACAGTCAAGGTATGCCCATTGATAAATCACTCCCTTCACCTGGATTTGTGCCTGCAGCTGCATGGCATAGAGTCAAGCTCTCACTACTCTACTACACTGATAGTTTGGCCATGGACTGTAATTATTGTATTTTAAATTTTTTCCCCAGATTTTTTTTATCCCATTAGTGCTAATTTTAATTTATTTATCCCGGTTGCTGCTCCACCCTCTGCCGATCTGGGGAGAGCAGAAACTGGCTCCATGCTTCCTCCGAGACATGGGCAGTTAGCCACCCGCTTCTTTTCACCTGACAGGGGAAGCTTCACCGGTAGGACATAGCATGTGGGAGGATCACGCTATTCCAACGAGTTCCCCTCCCTCCGAACAGGCGCCCCGAACGACCAGAGGAGGCACCACTTCAGCGACCAGGATATTGCATGTTTTGGTGAGGGGTTCCTTCCTATACTGTATGAAGGAAACCCCCAGGGGGCACGGGGAGAACATACAAACTCCACACAGAAAGGCCCTTTTGACGACCCCACCCGGGCGGTGCGCACTCGAGGACATGCGGACGGGCACGCATTGACTGTAATTATTTTTAACCAAACTTTAAATCGAAGTTATGGAGGGAATCGGTGTATTCCATGTCATTGTGCTTTTAAGGAAAATAGTAATGGGATGCAGTTGAAGAGGAAGGAGAATTTAATTCAACGTGGAAAATAATTGTTAGGCTATCTGAAGTTCATTGCTTAATATTTCATAATTATGTGTCCTAGGGTAGCACTAACCTTCAATAGTATTCAATAGTGAGTTTAATTTCCATAAGAGCAATGGCTCAGTAGGTGTTAAATCTGTGAAATGTTGCATATCTCACTTTGGAATGGAGCTTTTCATTTGGACTGTTCTATCCCAGTTCAGTAACAGCAAGTCAACCGAGTTTACTGGAGACTTTTGTTTAGAAATCATACCAGCATCCACAGCACAAGCAATACAGCTTTAGTAGGAGTGTGTAGGGATGTGTCTTGAACGTGCCAAAAATATGCCAGTCGCTCAAAGAAATCAATTTGGCCCGGGTCTGCTTTGAACAAACAAGTCAACAGTCTGTGTCTATTGTAGATAGCTGGTATTATGAAATCATTTGACTTGTTATCTGTTTTGTAGCAGCAGCCAAATTCCCTTGCCAAAAACAGTTCAATAGAAAGCAGTAACTGGCAACTGAGACTGGGCATGTGCAGCCACATGTGTCTCTTTTGCTGCAATCCGTTGGCTGAAGAAAATAATTTTGCGGAGGAAAATGATGTTAAAATAAATACTATGTGCTGTGTAATATTACTCCAGATTATGATACAATGAACATTTAATTAGCCCTGGGAAACTTGATACAGCAGCAAATAGTAATCGGATATAAGAAAAATATTGTGTAGTCTACGCCAAAAAGATACATTTAGTGTCTCCCTGGGACCCAAACTCACAAAAAACATACGGTAATGAGTTGCCATGACGACCAGTTGGGACCCACCCCCCACGGGTCCATGACCCAAATTGGGTCCCGACCCATAGTTTGGGAAACACTGGGCTACGGTAATAGTAGAATATACTAAGTGTTTGCATGCATGCATGTGTGTGTGTGTGTGTGTGTGTGTGTGTGTGTGCGTGCGTACTACGTACATGTGTGTGTGCGTGTGTGTGTGTGTGTGTGTGTGCGTGCGTACTACGTACATGTGTGTGTGCGTGTGTGTAGTATAAACAAGTAACTAATTTAGGCCTATTGTGCTAATTGACCTACAGTACTATACACTGGTTAGATTGTGTGTGTCTGTATTTGTATGATCAAATGAAGCCAAATGTAGACCAATAGGTTAATGATAGTTCGAGTTAGATAGAGAGTTTAACGCTTGATTCCATCTGCACCCCTTTACACAATACAACTACCACTGGTTCACACTCCCCCTCCCACATCTATCACACACACACACACACACACACACCCTGGCACCCACCATGACCCCGTGACCCCCGTGTTCAGTGAAGCTAGGCTGGGGGCTGCTGGTCAGGAGGGGGCTTCAGAGATGTGGGCCATTCTGCGGCCATGCGCTGCCCCCTACAGAGCGGGGCTGTGGGCCATTCTGCGGCCATGCGCTGCCCCCTACAGAGCGGGGCTGTGGACCATGCTTTGACGATGCGCTGCGCCCTACAGAGCGTGGCCTCTGGCTGGAGTCAGGGCTGAGGCCTGTGTTTACTGTGCACACATCCTGGGGCTCATGCAACCCTGCTCTCATATGGGTAGTTAACATTTAACAGAGGAGAAGCTAGGTCACCACCCTATATGGACGGACGGGTGATTATAGCCCACCTCATACCCCCCACTTCAATTTGCAGGGAATGTGCGTAACGAATGACTCCCATCTTCTCGCACGTGTGGCGTACGTGTGGTGGTCAAGTGGGCAAAGTTGGCCAAACTCCTGTTGCAGAAAAGCAGTCGATCTTGCTTGCAGTGCAGTGTGATGGTGTTGCACTGTGTTTATGGCGATTGTTTATTAGGATAGGATATTCTCCAGGGACTTCAGATGCATTGAATTGACTGTACGTCTCTCAGACCAAAAGGACCTAAACAAAACATTGCAATGCAAAACTCATGTAAGTCAGATTTCATCATCGATACTATGGGCAAACTGGGTCAACTGCTTGCTGTTATGTAATAATCCAACCAAGCAACATAACAATACCTTCTGTACAGGCAGGCCAGCCATGGCCTCACCACGGGTAACTATAGGTCAGTTGAAACACTGCTGCACTGTGCAACCTCATGATGATACAACTGGCAGCAGTATCAGTAGTTTTCAAGGGCAAGTGTTTTGATACATTAACTGACTCGTCAGAAGTGGCAGAATATTCAGCCTAGCCTAGCTAGTTCAAAAAATGAATTATTTCCCCAACCTATCTTGTGAATTGTTTTGAGCATATGAATTGCAGAAAAGCCCACACCTCCAGTGGAGGTGTGGGCTTTTGGGTGGAGGTCCTCCACCATATGTTAAATAATATTAACATAGAATATAAAATAAACAACATCCTTCACTACACCTAGAGATAACTTTATACTTACATTACTCATTTGAGCTCTAAACTTTGCCAACCCCCTGCAATAACCCCTGGGATAGAGAGAGATACATCCTCTAGGTGGCAGACACAGATGAACTGTGACTGTTGAGAGCGTTCCAGCTGATGGCATCATGAAATTTGAATTTAAAGTGGAAATAACTGTTGAAATGTGAATTCGCTGGCTGAATATAAAGTGACAAGCTTCTCTCATCCAAGTCTCAGCTCGTTGGGCTGGAGGAAAAGACATTGATCGAATGGACAGGTTAATGATTGACCTGACACCAGACAGCCTATAAAAGCCCAGGATCCTCACCCAGTGACGTCCCTTTACACAGACAGGAGACAGGACTGACATCACAGGCACACAGCTAGTGAAGGAGCACTACAGCGTAAAACATGAAACTAACCATCGTCTTACTGTGTGTCCTGTCGGCTGTCCTCTGTGTCCAATCTGAGGAACCTCTCCCGCAGGCCGAGGCTCCCGTCGAAACGCGCTCCCGCTTCGCCGCTCTGGATGACGTGCGTCTCCTGGCCAATGGCCTCCTCCAGCTGGGCCAGAGCCTCCGGGAGTTTGTCCACAAGACCAAGGGACAGATCAACGACATCATCCAGAAGCTCAACATCTTCGACCGCTCCTTCTACCAGCTGTCGGTGCTGGCCAGCGAGATCAAGGAGGAGGAGGAGGAGCTGAAGAAGACGGCGGTGGTGCTGATTGCCAACAACGATCAGATCAAGAGCCTGTCTCTGGAGATGAGCTCCAAGGTGGACAGCATCATGGTGGAGAGGAGCCAGCTGCAGAGCAAAGTGGGAGGCCTGGAGGAGAGGCTGAGCAGTCTGTCTCAGGGCCTGGTGACCAGCGAGCAGGTGGTGGAGATCAATGCCCTGAAGGTGAGTCACCTGGGGTCACATTGGAAACACATGCCTGGGTCTGCACACAGTGTTTTGTCCAGATGTTTGGTGAAAAGACTTCTGAAACACCATTTACATCCTGTGGCACTAAAAACTGAAAACTAGACAAATTAAATCCTTCCACTCAGGTAGGATGGCAGCTTCTCTCCTGGCTCTTATGTAGTAACATTTCTGCATAGAAAGAAATTATGATATTTATGTATTTGTATTTATTTATTTGTTGAAGGTAATGCAAACCTCCATTACACTATATTGTAAATGTCATATTTATAATGATAAAAAATGCACAAGTGTCTCAAATACTGTGATGTATTGATGACCATTTATTTGAGTAAGAAGTAGCATCCATTTTTATGTTGTACTATGCTGTTCCATGATGTTCAACGTGTTTTCTCAAAGCACAATTGCTAGCCACTCAAAATGTTATACATTAGGGATGGGACAATATATCAAAATTCAATATTATAATGTAACAATATCTGGGCCAGAAAGATTACTCACAATATTACCTCAATTGTATTCTGCTGTAGTAATTGCAAATGAGACAGCTTGCCCAAATTATATTATTTGCACTTGACTTGGTAATGACATTATTAAATTGTTACATTGTAGCAAGTGCCAGTGCCATGGCTAGGAAGATTTGTGGCTTAGAAGTAATTATTCAGCACAGTCAGGCTTTGTTGTCACTGAACTTTTGTTACATCGTATCGTGGTTGTTTTGAATCGTGAGCCACATTATCGTGTATCGAGTCATATCGTGCCCCATATAGAAGAAGCCCATTTTCCCCCTTTTCTCCACCTCAGGACGTGATCCACTCCCAGGAGCGGAGCATCACCGAGCTACTGAAGGCTGTGAGGGAGCAGAGTGACCAGCTCAACCACCAGAGGATTAAGATCAAGCTTCTGGAAGAGAAGGTGCTTATTATGTTGTTACGGCAGTGCGAGGGCAATTCCACCCAAATTGACCTTTAGGTTGTTATTGTGCAAAAGTACACATTTTCTTAAAATTTCCCAAGACTTTTTCGGCTGCTTTTTGAGTCATGATCTTTCAACATCATCAAATTGCATTTCCGGAGTTGTTTGAAAGAACCTTTTAAGGAGTGCTGCTGCTGTAGCCTACTATATAATTAAAATTCTTAAAGCTTAGAAGTAGCCTACATGAAGGGGGCTCTCCATAACTTTTTTCAACCATCTCAGGCACGGTCGGCCCTTGAATGATATCATAGGATTGGATTTTCCTTGGTCTTCAGAGCTCCAAACTCATAAAGCAGCTGCAAAATATCTGAAAAACCTGGGAAAATGTCTGCTTTTGTGGAAAACAACCCAACGTTAGTATGTGTGGAATTGCCATTTAACCCACTGGATTTCTCAAGCGACAATCTGAGGATTATGTCCGCAAGCTAAAGTGTCCATAACACATTTCTTTTCCAGTTTACTACCAACACATTTGCCCAAGAGACCGTTGAGAAGACGCCTGACATCTTTGACACTGAGACACAGACCCTGACCCCTTATCTCACCACTAACAGTACACAAATTAACGGTAAGATCATTCATAAAACATGAAGAAACACATTGAGTGACAGCAGGATTTGTAATCAGCCATTTATGTCAGAAAGCAGCAGAACCACAGTGGTAATACGCACTTTAATGTTATTGTGTTCTACCACTATAGTCTTCTATTGGTCACTAACTAGGTGTGTGGTAGTGGAGAGGTAAAAGCACTCGCCTACCACTGCCGGGAGTCCGGGACTCAAGTTCACTTCCTGGCTACCCTACTTCTGGCTTGGTCAGACGTTCTTACAGACACAATTGGCCGTGTCTGCGGGTGGATAGCTGGTGGGGTATGATTCCTGGTCACTGCACTAGCGTCTCCTCTGGTCAGTCAGGGTGCCTGTTCAGGGGGAGGGGAACTGGGGACAATAGCGTGATCCTGTGTTTCCCTGCCGCTAGTCTGAGGATTTGACCCAAAGACTTTCCAGTCATGAGTCCACCTCTCTAACCTCTAGATGCCCTATGTATGCTAGCTGCTGATCTAAGTTATGAAGATTCAAGACGGAGTGTGTGTGTGCGTGTGTGTGTGGTTCTTCTGGCAGATCTGCCATCAGACTGCAGTGAACTGTTCAACAGAGGGGAGCGAGTCAGCGGGGTCTACAGCATCAGACCCAACAGATCGGAGCCCTTCATGGTCGTCTGTGACATGAGCAAAGGTCAGTCTCACAAGAAGGAAACAACAATAACACAGAATACTCACATGTGTGGTGATGAGCCCAACTTAATATGAATATCCTGCTCCTCACTATCCTGCTCAAGTCATTTTCTCTTCATCCCCTGTTTCCATTTAGACGGTGGTGCAACAGTCATCCAGCGAAGGAAGGATGGTTCAGTCAACTTTGATCAGACCTGGGAGAAGTATGAAAATGGATTTGGTGATTTTCGAGGTGAGAGATGCTCTTCTCTAACGTTACTCTCGTCTAGACTCTGCTCTAGGCGCATGTGTGTACTGTTTCCAAACCAATCAGCAACTGCCAAATTCTTCATGTTTTTTGAACATTTCTAAGCACTATAAATAAGCTGTGTTCTCAAAGAATTCCTGCACCAGTGAGTCATGCCAATGCTCTTCAGCTCTGACCTCTTGCTCTTTCTCTTTCAGGGGAGTTTTGGCTTGGTCTCATGAAGATCCACTCTCTAGCTGCTCAGGGCAACTCTGTCCTTCACATCCAGCTGGAGGACTGGAAACAGGGCGAGCGCTTCATCCAATACAGCTTTAACCTGGAGGGTCCTGAGAGCAACTACACCATTCACCTCACTCAGCCGTCCGGAGATCTGCCTGACGCCATGACCAACCACACGGGCATGATGTTCTCCACCAAGGACAGGGACAATGACAACCTTCAGGACTCCAACTGCGCCCAGGACTATACGGGTAAGTAACACTGGTGTGCACCCATGCCAAAAACCTGCTCCATCCAAATGTGGGTGTTAAAAGGTCATTTAATGTAAGGCTAGAAGATCAGAGTTGCTTTTTCTGCACTCATGTGATTTCTGTCATCTTCCAGGTGGCTGGTGGTTCAACGCCTGTGGAGACACCAACCTGAACGGGATGTACGTCCCTGTGAGGCCAAAGGGCCGCTCGGAGCGCAGGCGGGGGATCCACTGGAAGCCGAGCCGGAGGGCCTCGTACTCCCTCAGGTTCACGCAGATCTCCATCCACCCCGCCTCCGCCGCCTCCACTCCAGCTTCCTCCGAGACGGGCGCCTTCCTCTGAGCCAACGCCGGCGCTCTCCTGTGAAAAGAATCGAAACAACGCAGCTGAATACTCAGGCCCGGTTCTACACGGATGCAAGAGCATGCATTGCGCCCTCAGTTTAATATTTTGCACCCTCACTTGAAATTTGAATGATAGGCTTCCGGAGGCTGTAGCAGGCTTAAAGCTATGAAGATACTGATATCATATGAAACTAGAAGACCTAAGGCATCCATTAGTGCCAACCTTGTCATTCTATCTTATCGGGAAGGAGGTGAAACAACGCTCCAAAGTTAGGCTAAATTTTGGTAAGGGAAAAACTGGCACGGCCCATTTCAAAAGGGTCGCTTGACCTCTCACCTGAAGATATCTGAATGAGAATGGGTTCTATGCGTACCCACGAGTCTCCCCTTTACAGGCATGCCCACTTTATGCTAATCTCATGCAGTTTTTGGCTAAAACCATGCAGTTTTTTGCATGCAGTATAGATGTGTTATTTTCACCTATTCCATTTGAATATTTCTGCATGCTGGGGTCCCTAAACACTCTTTGAATTGCATACATTGGGTATGCCTGGAAAGGTGAGACTCTTGTGGATTCAATGAGTCCAATTGTATTCATGTGTCCCCATAGTAGCCATGTCATTGTACTGAGACCATTTTTCGAAACCTGACCTCATCTGTTCATCGGGGACCCGCGCTCGGGACCCGTAACACCCCACACTATTTTGTCACTGCCGCTACTAGTGCACCCCACTAATCGCCCGTTCCTTTATCGCAAAATAACTGGGATGTGGAGGCTAAATGACATCAGATTCGTTTCGTTGGTGTTCCATTTGCAGAAAACTGGAGCTGGGAAGTTCACTTTTGAATTGTGTCACATCCGTTTAAACAAGTCAGCTCTTGGTCAGATCCAGTCGCTAGCCAGGCTAGCCATTGTTAGCAATAATGGTTGATATTTAACAAGGCATTTCGTGGCATTTTGCGCATACAAACACTGCAACATGTCCACACAGATAGAAGTTAGGCAGTGCTGTGTGTACAACTGATTTAATGAGACACAAACGAGACAGAAGTGCTAATAAAAAATAGCATTTACTACGATTATACTACTGTTGTTGCGTGGAGCAGCCCTCTTGGATTTTTGAGGTCACGGCTGCTGAGGCTCCTACGAGTTTGGAATGGGAAATACCAGCTTTGGTGATGTCACCGTCCCAGCTCATGGACCTTTGAACCGTCACATTACCACTTCCCAGTTATAAAGGAATGCCCCATAAATTCAGATGCACCCTGAAGCATGGGCGCATAGGAAGAGATTACTATAGCATGCTGAGCCAGCTGTTTGTGAGTGGGGTTGTGTCAGAGCCAGCCAAGAGAATGAGCAAAAGTACACTTCCTTCCTGTGAGTGAGCATCATACGCTCTTATATAATAGGAACATCAAGATAAATGTGAAATGTGAAAGAGAAATATACTGTAATGTAGTTGGAATCTTGCTGATTGTTAAGATCCTCACATTATGCCATACAATGTATTTTCAGTCACTCACTGTATCTCAGAGGTTGTACATTATAGTAGGGGAGAAGTGAATGCACAAAGCCATCCATGAGCAGTTTTCACAGTGAGTCACATTGACTCTCAGCATACATGCATCTGTACTGTACATACTGTATTTTTGTTAATATTTTTCTATATATAAAATATAAATATATAAAATAAATCTAAAATAGATCAATAACTTCATATTCATATTGGTGTGGAAGTCTCAAAGGTTGTGAACTTGTGAGTTTGGTGAGAATGAGAGACATTGATGAATGTTTTATTCAAACCTATGTCTAAATATAATCAAGAAATGCATCCAGAGATATGTCCCAAATGCTGTTTATGGACCCAAATCTACTCTGTGATCTCTTGCCTGTTATGGGGTGTTGCTTGATTGTCTAACTGGCGTCCTGGGATTGGTCAGGCTCAGGACGGCCTCACTAGGATTGGTCAGGCTCAGGACGGCCTCACTGGGATTGGTCAGGCTCAGGACGGCCTCACTGGGTCAATAGAGACTTGGCCCAGAGTCATGACCTGGAACCAGCTCAGCCTTGACATTACTCATCCTTGGCCTCAAAACATCAAACACCAGCTTTGTTTTGACTCCAAGGTCTAGTTAATGAATGAATGTGTGTAAATGGCGTTACTACAGTACATACCCAAACTCCACCTTGACTGTTGTACTAGGGAGTTTACATTAGACTGTGGGTAGAAATGTTATTTTATGACTTAACAATCACTGTGTCAATCTCACCTATACTGTAGTAACAGCCCTTAATGTACTCTAGGTGGCAGCACTGTTCTGTATCACAAAGACTTCCCCCTTCCACACTGAGACTTGCTAGAGAGTTTTAAGAATTTCTTTTTTTAATCCTTTAACCCCTATAATTAGCATTTGGGATGGATTGCATATTCTATATCAAGCATGTGTGCGTGCCTCTATTTACTCTCTGATTGCTCCTCTCTCACTGCCTCCATCTTCTCACTGGGCTTTGAGACAGCGGGTAAAACATTAAGGAGATATCCTCTCCTAAAATAGTGCTAAGAGCATCTTAGATGGGAGATGCTGGCTCTTTTGCATATCATCGTTCCCGGCACAGCTGCAGCCACACACAGACAAATTGCCGCCATAACACTTCAATACTTGCACACACACACACACACACACACACACACAGGGCCTGTGCCTGGGCCTGGCCCTGCAACCTTGACAGTGATCTCCCTGCACATGTGTGAAGGAGCGTCTTCAGTTACTCCCCCCTGCCTTCGCACAGCCTTTAGTTTGAGAGGTTATTTTGGGCCTCAGAACTTCCCCTCTGCCCCTGGACTTCCAGCCTGTGTGATATAATGGGCGGGGCGAGGACTTTTCCCTCCCATTCTCTTCCTATGCACCGTTCCCCCCTGTCAACTGACGGGGGATTCTCCTCCAAACAACGGCTTCCCCAGCTCTCCACTTTGTGTGTGTGTTGTTGTGGGTCGGATCCTCTATTGGATGCCATGGACGACAGTCCTCTGCAGGTGTTGACTGTGCCTACGGCCCCCTACCCCGACCAGAGGCCGGGCACCAGCGGCCTGAGGAAGAAGGTGTATGTCTTCCAGTCCAGGAGGAACTACCTGCACAACTTCATCCAGAGTATCTTCTCATCCATTGACCTGCGTGACCGCCAGGGGTCCACCATGGTGGTGGGGGGAGATGGACGCTTCTTCAACCAAACAGCCATTGAGGTCATTGTGCAGATGGCAGCTGCCAACGGGGTCAGTCTCAGCATGTGTGTGTGTTTGCGCACGTGCATGGATGTGTGTTCAGGTGTCACCATGCGTGGATCACTGGATGTGTGTCAGTGTCACCTGCCCCTATCATCTGTTAGAGGTATTTCTCAGTTGTTGTCATTGGAATACCAGGCACATATCTAATTAATTACTGTACAAGCCAAGTTGCAGCTTTTGACGTCCGCTCATATTTTAAAGGAAAAACAATGGAGATCTTGCAAGATCCTAGATCAGTGGTTCTCAAACTTTTTTTACACTAAGTACCACCTCAGGAATGACCACCATAAAAGTATGAGAGGGAGGGAGCCCCGCGTGCCACCGGTGGTACCCGTACCACAGGTTGATAACCACTGTCTAAAGCAACCAGATAATGTTCAGGTGGTAAAACTAAATTTTTTAAATCACAGTTTTTATGTCATCATGTTAATATTTTTTGTGATGAATCCCTTTCCTTCCAAAATATTATTATTGTTGTTGTTATTGTTATTATTATATTGATATTTGCACCTGTAGTCTTCCTGCAGTATTGTTTTGTATTTATTGCGAAACATGCTGAAAAGTGAGAATTTAATTCGTTTTCACATTCTATAAATGGGCTCATCTCATGTGTTGTGAGGTTGCATGCTGGCATCCAGTTACAATTGCAATTTAGGACTTTGCTGCTTGCTGCCCTTATCAAGTGCAAAGTACAAAGGTCCAATGCAAGGATGCAATGCAAAGAAGTGAAAGGGAGACAGTACAGTGCACCATGCTGAGAAGTAAAACGCGGAATGCTTCTGTTGTTTGTAGGGGGCATGGGACATAAAGGCAGGGGGCCACTTCTGTATCCAGCTCTGCTTGGACAACCTGTCTTGAAATAGAAATGTATGAAACCTGTTTTGTTATCGACCCCCTGCCAGCAGTGCTAATGTGTTCTCTGAGGACCCCGGGCTTAAATTAGCCAGCTTCTGATGCTTTCACAGATGGAGGGTATACTTAGAGGGATTTTAAATAAGTTACAAATGACTGCACCTGTGCTTAATGTGCTTTAACCGCAGCCCATTAAATGAAATTCTAGTCCCGGTTAGTCTGCAGATGAAGCATGGCCCCCCATAACCTGATATTCAGCTGCTTTTTATGCCCTCCCCTCTGATATATTAAGACGCAAGCACATGCCTTCCCACTCATGCACACACCTGTGTGATGCCCTCCTCAGGTGGGCCGGCTGATCATTGGACACCACGGGATCATGTCCACGCCGGCCGTGTCCTGTGTGATCAGGAAGTACAAAGCCATTGGTGGCATCATCCTCACGGCCAGCCACAACCCCGGCGGACCTGATGGAGACTTTGGCATTAAGTTCAATACTGCAAACGGAGGTATGGTAACTGGAGAGGAGGAAGCAAGCAGAGGCCTCGGCCAAGTGCAAAATAGTGTTGTGACAGGACAGAAGTCAGGCAGACATTTCACAAGGTGTGGTTCCAGAAAAGTAGCATAGACACACTATTAAGATCAAGTTTTAGACTTTGAGATTTCAAAAAGTATTCATCAAAGAGATCGGTATAGTGTTAATAGTGATAATGTGATGCCTAATGTGTATTCATAGTGTTCTGTTACATCATCACACAGCCATCGGTGATTATAAGCAAATGACAGCTGCAGCCAAAGCCATTGAGTTGTGTATACACTATGGTAACGCACCATATTGGTAGGGAAAGGATGGGAATACTATGATGCATAGTTATAAGTGTGCAGTACAATACATGTGAATAGCTGATGTTCTTCTGCTGTGTAACCCTGCGTCCAGGACCAGCCCAGGAGGCCGTCACAGACAAGATCTTTCAGATCAGCAGAACCATCGAGGAGTTTGCCATCTGCCCCGGGCTCCGGGTCAACCTGGCATCCCTGGGCAAACAGATGTTTGATCTGGAGAACAAGTTCAAACCATTCACAGGTGAGGAGCAGCATAAACCTGTCACTCATAACTTAAAAGCAGAAGAGGATAAATGAGAGACTAAACAGAACCAAATACGTGGATGGATACTAGAATATGGATCAGATTCCCTCAATCTGTGTTGGCACAATACAGAAATACTTGACAACTGCAAAACAACTGTACATTCCCAGTCAATAAATATTACTGTGCTCAATTAGTATTTAGTGTTTCCAACTGAGCCACATAATAAAAAGAATTTGCACATTCTGCTGCTCAAGGCTGCAAACCTGTATGTGCTGCAGTGCAACCTAAAGACACAGTTTTAGTTTTGCCATTCTGTCTGTCATTAAATTTGCCAAGCATAAAGAGCTAATCTCAACTCAAATCTTAGTTTATGATGATGCATATGTTCATTGACAGTAAATTATTTTCTCTTCCCAGTGGAGATTGTGGACTCAGTGGAATCCTATGCCAATCTGCTGAGGAATATCTTTGACTTTGCTGCTCTGAAGGAGCTGCTGTCTGGTGAAAACCACATCAAGATAAGGCTAGATGCCATGCATGGAGGTGAGAGAACTCTGTTCCTGTCTTTATTGACCAAGAGCATCTCATCTCACCAAGATGATGACACTCAAGACTATCTTTTACAGAGATACTCTTTTTGCACTAAAAGACTCTTTGCTCTATTGGCTTGAATAGAGATTGAATATTGCTTTGATAGTGAACTTGTTTTTTTCTTTTTACAACTTTTGTTTTTTATGATGTTCAAAGAGAAGCATAGCATCTCCCAACTGAGATGCTTTAAGCATGATATTAGGAGAGACATACCATGACATGTAACCATGATGACACCCTGCGTTCAAATCCAGCCTGGGGCCGTTGTTGTTGCTTTTCATCCCCCTCTCTCTCTACTTTCAACTATCTCACAAATGTAGATCGTTTCAACTAGGGGTGGCTCACCTGGTAGTGCACGTACCACAAAGGCTTAGACCTGGGTTCCAATCCAACCCATGTTCTCTTTGCCGCAAGTCGTCTCCTCTCTCTCACCACCTTTCCTGTCTGCCTACTGTCCTATCTAATAAAGGCAAAATGCACCCCCCCCCCCTCAAAAAAAAAAAAAAAAAAAAGATAGTTTCAACTATCTAGGCTAAAATATGAATGTATTAAAGGGCCAGCTCACCCTAAAATCCAAAATACATATTCTTCCTCTCACCTGCAGTGCTATTTATCCACCTAGATCGTTTTGTGTTAGATTTCTGCCTTTTCTCAAATACAATGGAACTGGATGGCACTCGGCTTGTGGTGGTCGAAGTGACAAAAACATACAATTGGAAAGACTCGACAGCAATGTCTCTTTCTAGAAATCATGACCCGGTTATTCAAGATAATCCACAAAGCTTGTTGTGTGCAGTTTCATGTACACAACATGTATTTTCATGTATTTTCTTTAGACCGAACTACACCCACTAGCAACTAGTTAGTTCCTACATGAAACTGCTCACAACTATGTATATATGAATATATATATAGATTTATATTACATATAGTTATTTACTACTATAACTACCATTACTACCCTATTTATTATTAAGTCCATCTACTGTGGGGTCTGGTGAATCGTTGGTGTATTGTCTGGCTGTACTGTATGTTTGCACAAAGGGGAGTTTGCAATTTCGTTGTATGATAATTATGCAATGACAAATAAACTACTATTACTATTACTATTAACTAGGTCTGTGTTGTCTTGGGTAATCGGGTCATTATTTCTGGAAAGAGACATTGCTGTTGAGTTTTTCAAATGTATGTTTTTGCCGTTTTGAGCACCACAAGCCGAGTGCCATCCAGTTCCATTGTATTGTAGAAAAGGCAGAAATCTCTACACCTGATATCTCCAAAACTCAGCAACTCAAACCAAAACGATGTAGATGGATAAATAGCACTACATGTAAGAGGAAAAACATTTAATTTGGGATTTTAGGGTGAGCTGGCCCTTTAAAACCTATTTGCAACCGCCTAAGACAGTCACACAAAATACTATTACGTTCTTGTCAGCAGGCTCTACATTAGACTTGTTTTGAACGTATTTGTGAGTAAGAAAAACATGTTGATGATGCTCACATTCGTCACTTGTTTGCATGAAGTCTTTGCTGACTCAAAGGTGAAGGACCTGTAGTCAGCAGCAGCACACAGCATCCTGTTTGGCCTCTTCATCTCACTATCACATGATGATGTTGATTCCATAGTCAGCAAGTGCTGATCAGTCTTGAGTTGACCCAAGTCGAGCTCATCCACCACATTCACAACAAGTCCGTTTGATAGAGAAACCCAACAAAGATTCAAAAGTATCGCATTACAGTGGAATCCGCTTAGTGATCACGGTTATCGTGATCAACCGCTTATGTTGATGAAAAAGCATGGTCCTGAATCATTCCTATACACGACATGCTGTTTAAATAATTTGCTTATAGTGATCAATACTCTGCTTACAGTGATCATTTTGGGCCTTGTCCCACCTTTAAAACTACAGTAATTTTTTTTAACTTACAAACTGCTACAAATGAGCCAACCAGATACAGCAGCGATATGCCCGGTGCATGTCTGTCTGTACATGGAGAGATCGCGGCATCTCTGTCTGTGGAGTAATGGCAGTGTCTCCGTCTATGCAAGACAGCTGTGTTTGAAACAGCTGGAGGCCTAACTTACTGTACGGATTTTTAAAGTCAATAACATTACTTTATATGTACTGTATTCATGTAATACATGCAAATGTCAATTAGATAGTAATCTGCATGAGAAATAAAGAAAACTAAAATCAGTTATAATAATCATCCGCTTATAGTGATCAATTTGACCCGTCCCGAGGTGATCGACACTATAAGAGGAGTGCACTGTACTGTACATGACCTCGGCGTTGAGGAGAGCCTGAGGCGACTCAGAGTTGTAGAAACTGTCGACTGCAGAATGATTAGGTTACTAAACTCAAGCGTTCCCAGATCCATTTGGAGTATCCCCGAGTGATAACACTGAAGCCTCCCCACCCTCTCACCTACATGTACACACAGAAACACAATTAGCCCCTCCCCAATGGAAGGCAAGCCATGCCATGTTTTTGATATTGATAGGGTTTGTATTTTAACAGGATACCACACACCCGTGTCCCGCCTACCACAGTGACCCCTGCCATTCTCTCTATTTCAGTCACTCTCTTATGTCTTTCCTGTAATTAGGCCAAAGGTACAGCCAAATTAATCAAACTTCTTGGAACACAAGATTAAGCAGAGCCACATAGTTCTGAGATATTTTCAGTCTTTTAACAATTCCGTTATTTCAACTTCAAGAACCGCATCTGATTGCCGCAGTTCATCACTAACCCTGTTGTCTATCCAATCTCTCAGTCTTTTCTCATCCCTTTGTCTGTCCGCTCCACAGTGGTAGGTCCTTATGTGAGGAGGATACTCTGTGAGGAGCTGGGCTCCCCTGCTAATTCTGCCATCAACTGTGTCCCCATGGAGGACTTTGGGGGTCAACACCCCGATCCCAACCTCACCTACGCTGTAGATCTGGTTGACACCATGAGGGACGGACAATATGATTTTGGTGCAGCATTCGATGGTGATGGGGTGTGTGTGCATGGATACTTAACCTTGAATGGATCCCTCTGGTATGAACTGGGGGCCTGACCCAAGGGCCCTTTCCTCGCTTGACCTCTAACCCCTGTCTGGCTCTCTAGGACCGTAACATGATCCTGGGTAAGCACGGATTCTTCGTCACCCCATCTGACTCGGTGGCTGTGATGGCTGCCAACATCTTCTGCATCCCTTATTTCCAGCAAACCGGGGTGAGAGGCTTCGCCCGCAGCATGCCCACCAGCGCAGCCTTAGACAAGTAAGGCCTCGGCCTGGCATTCACATACTATTGTGAGAACCTGTGAGCAAATTCTGTAATCAACACTCGGGGGCCAGGTCAAACTTACAGTACTTTACAGATTGAATCGTGCCAATCAAACCGTTGCTGTAGATATATAGATGCAATTGCACAACCACACATTAGTTTGAATGTTTCAAGCTCACTGTCCTTCCTTGAATACTCTTTCCTTCTACCTCCTGCAGAGTAGCCAAAGCGACAAAAATAGAGCTCTATGAAACTCCCGCTGGGTGGAGGTTTTTTGGGAGCCTAATGGACGCAGGCCGACTGTCTTTGTGTGGCGAGGAAAGCTTTGGAACAGGTACCTTACATCTCCAGCAAGTGATTTTGACTACAGACGTTTTATTTAACACATTGGGAGGGGAAAATCCATGTCTGAATTTTAAATCACAACAAATCCTGGGTATTCCAGGCCCTGAATTACGAACAGTTACTGATGGGTTTAATTGAACCAATGTTTGTTTGTTTTTTGTGCGCTGTAAATGTCATTACAAAATCTTTCCGTCTTTCCCCATGTCAGGTGGAGACCATATTCGTGAGAAGGATGGGCTTTGGGCCGTGCTGGCATGGCTGTCCATTCTGGCTACTAGGAGGCAGAGTGTGGAGGATATTGTTAAGGACCACTGGCAAAAATATGGAAGAAACTACTTCACCAGGTGAGCTGTGGCCAGAACAATGTGGGACCTGTAACCTACAGTGTCCTGGTGCTCCAGATGTGTTCCATGATGTTTTGTGTCATCTTGTTCGTCTGTGTCGTTACATGTGAACACGCGTACAGAAGGACTTGACTGACATCTAGTGGCAAATATAAGTTGCTGCACATTCTTAAAAGCCTTGCACTGTTCTGGTGGATGAATGTTGGCAAAACAGATGAAGACCGAGGCCAGCAGATATATTAGCGACTCTGACATTATCACCCGATGCTTGCCGCCATTTTTGCATTGCGCTAGTGTTGGTATCAGTATTTAGATACTATCAACTTGAAGTTGATCATAGGGCCAAATCTATTCTAAAATGTACAACTTGCAATGCAATCAATTTTGTCGACAGACTTGTAGTTACAAATACGTTTTTTTAAAAGAATGCATTTTGAGTGAGATTCAAAGAAATCGAAATGTTGATGCTATCATAAAAGCTCTACAGTAGCAAAAAAAAAAAAAATAGTATGTCCTTTTGTGCATGTCCACAACATGCTGCACAGCAAAGTTGTGAGTATTAATTGAACTCCAAAGAGTCTAAATATCAAAACTATGCCAGTGCTTATGTAAGTCCACATCCATCACAGTTAACTCTTTTAAATCATTTTGAACACCCACACAACCATTTCAACTCTGTGAGTGGACAAACAACTCAAACACTCCAATCACCACTTGGCACTGAAACCTTGAGCATTAAGAGAGCATGCTGCAGGTTGGAGATTACATTGCATGAATAGCCTATGTGGGAGGGGTGTATAATACCAATGGGATTTCCATGAATAACGAAATAAATAAATAAATCACACATGGCTGTATGATTCATTTAGACACCTGTGATGTCAGGCTGTCATGTAATGTCACCTTTTTCTTAATATTTCTGCCCTGGGGGGGCTTTATTTATTTATTTATTTATTTATTTATTTATTTATATTGTTTATGTATTTGTTTGCTTGTTTGTTTGCTTGTTTGTTTGTTTGTTGGGGGTGTATTTTGTTGTACTAATCAAGAGCCCAAAATGTTAGTTAAAAAATCCAACCTGCACCATGCTCTTTAACACTGAAAATTGTGTTGTGTAACAAAGGTGGGCTGAGAGATGAGAACGTGGGCTGAGAGATGAGAACGTATCAACACAGCACATATTCTGTTGTTGACACTTGTTGTTGTTGTTGTTGTTGCGTGGTCCAGATATGACTACGAGGATGTAGACCTAGATGCAGCCTGTGAGATGATGGAGGATTTGGAGATCATGATGATGGACAAGTCCTTTGTAGGGCAGAGGTTTGCTGTCGGAGACAAAGTCTACCAAGTGGAAAAAGCAGATAACTTTGAGTACACAGATCCAGTAGACAGCACTATCTCCAGGAACCAGGTACAGAACAGACACACCTGTGATTGGCCAAATGTTTGCAGCATTACCCTTCCTTTGGTTGTTTAGGTTATGTTGGTAAAGTTGGAGGAGGTCGAGATACTCGCCTACAAACCTTCACCACTTATATGCTATTTGACTGCAGGGCCTGCGGATCATCTTCTCTGATGGTTCTCGGATCATCTACCGACTCGGTGGGACAGGAAGCGGTGGGGCGACGGTTCGAGTCTACATAGACAGCTATGAGAAAGAACACATTTTGCAAGACACACAGGTACTATGTGCCAAAGTCCTGAACGAGTATTAAAAAGATAGTAGCCTATGATGTAAATGTTTGCATTTTAGAATGAAATTTCCCACAAGCATTTTCACTCTTTGGTCAAAAGTTCCCTTATTTTCTATCTTTTGGACATCACTATGCCGCCAGTATGTCCACTGATGTCCATTGATGGAGACATGACTCAATAGCGTGTGCACCATGTACTTAGTCAAAGACATCAAATAGTTTCTAACTCTTTTGTCTGTGTTTGGGACAGGTGATGCTGGGACCTCTGGCCACTATTGCTCTGAAGATTTCCCAACTCCATCAGAGGACGGGGCGAAGTGGCCCGTCGGTCATCACATGATTTCTCCCACATGTTGCACCCACTATCCAAAAATTAATGTCCTTATTATTCCTCTTACCTATGTCGATTTTTGTATCAACCGAGCTTCAATTCAGAATGTATCAATATTTACAACCCGCAGTAGTTTGCATTGTAGGATCACATATATTCCGTGACTGTGACTGTACCACAATAAACAGCTGCTTAATGTTTGCTCATGTGTGGTTTGTGATTTTTTTCCCATCAGGCAGCAAGCCGTGCTGAATCTTAAATCATTCAGTTGAAAGTCACTGCGTTTAAATTGACGCCTCTGCCATTGATTTCAGCTTTAGCATCATAGTTCACAGCAGCAGTTGGTAGCATGCAGTGCTGTTCTGAAAATACCAGCAATCCGAAGAAAGGCAGCTTGTGGCTGAAACACAGCTGTTTAAGTTTCTACTCTACTGTGAAAACATTGATACCTTTTTCATCTCATTGACTTGTCAAAATCAGCTCTGCTCACTGGAGATGAAACAGTGTGGTTTCTTGGAAAGGAGTACCATGCACTGCTGGAAGAAAGTAATCAAACATACTGTAGCCCAAGAGCAGAAACCAATCTGTCTTCCAGCATGTGTCCAGGTCCAGTAGGCCTATTCATTTTCGAGGTAATGAAGTCAGTGCCATAAAGCCTCAAACTATTATTTGATTCATCCATGCTTCTTCATTCAGGGAATTAATGTTCACTCAGAGAATAATGACTTGCTGAAATTGAAGTCGGGTGTGTGGTTGGTAGGGAGCTGGAGGATGGCGCACGCACGCACACACACACACACACACACTGTTAATGTTAGTTTCTACAACCAAGACAGTAATGTGATCGCAGTTCCATAATAAATTACAATGAAGTGATCCTTTGATGATGAATTCACGAGTAATTGTGTACTGACAAATCGTGGTTATGAATGATAGCTTTATTCAATTATTCATCTGTAAACTGCAGTTTATTTTGCTCTTGCAATGACACTTCCCCATAGTGATCATTTCAAGTTTCGTCTAATAAATCCAATATAATATAAATGAGACCCAATTACAATCAGAATAAATTGTTTTACTTTGTATTATTTTTGATTCTGCATGGAAAATCACCCAAAAGTGAATCACCTTTCCGTTTTCACAGCAACAGTTTTGAGGTGGTAAGGCAGGATGTCAAGCAGGTGTGACCTATACCATTAATGATGGTTCCATTCCATTTAGGTGTTCCAGCACTAGGGCCCTCATTAATGGCATGGGTTACACCTGCTTTACCACATCAAAATGGTTGCTGTGCTGTGCCTATTACCAGGCTTCAGTGAAGGAGCCTATAGCCTTATGGGGGTTCCTCTGCCTTTCCGACATGCTGCCACTCCGAACGTTAACTTCCATTATTCGGACTGGCGGTCGTTCACCTTAGAAGCCGCAATGCCGACCTTAGGTTTAGGCGTGGGGGTGGGAGAGGTTAGGTTTTGGGTTAGGGTCTGGGGGAGGTTAGGTTTAGGCATGGGGGGAGGTTAGGTTTGGCGTGGGGGCTGGGAGAGGTTAGTGAAAAAACGGGGAATATAGACCCCCTTTCTGAGTGCCGATATTTCGGAGTGGCAGAACGTCGGAGTGGCAGCACGTCGGAGTGGCAGCATGTAACCGGATAAACGTGCTATATAAATGCAGTGCATTTACCTATGGGTTACATGCTGCCACTCCGACGTGCTGCCACTCCGACGTTCTGCCACTCCGAAATATCGGCACTCAGAAAGGGGGTCTATATTCCCCGTTTTTCACTAACCTCTCCCAGCCCCCACGCCAAACCTAACCTCCCCCCATGCCTAAACCTAACCTCCCCCAGACCCTAACCCAAAACCTAACCTCTCCCACCCCCACGCCTAAACCTAAGGTCGGCATTGCGGCTTCTAAGGTGAACGACCGCCAGTCCGAATAATGGAAGTTAACGTTCGGAGTGGCAGCATGTCGGAAAGGCAGAGGAACCCCCCGTTTATCCAAAGCGCTTTACAATGTGCCTACATTCACCCATTCACACACCGAAGGCCATCATGAGCAATTTTGGGGTTCAGTGTCTTGCCCAGGGACACTTCAACATGTGGACTGGAGGAACTGGGGATTGAACCACCGACCTTCTGGTTAATGGACGACGCGCTCTACCTCCTGAGCCACAGTAGCCAGAAAATGTTTTTAAAGGAACTAACCTACAGTAACTGGTGGCTACACGATTAAAATGTTGCTGTCTGGACTGCAGCAGTGTCCATCCTCCTTCCGCCATGAAGGAGGTGGTGAAGGCAGCTGCTCCTCTCTAACGTATCAAGTGGAGGAGAATAATTAACCACATAATCAATCTGCACGGCTGATAACAGATCCCACCAAAACCATGTGTCTGTTTTCCAGATGTGAAGAACAGAACGCTTGTTTTCTCATCACAGCGTTTGAACAGGTTTCATGAAAATCAACACATACTGTAAATGACCAGGGGAGGTTTCTACATGATCAAATGTACTAATGTGACACGACGCTGTAAAAGGTTTAAGCTTTCTTTATTCAGCTTCAACAAAGGGGAGTTTCCAGCATAAATCACTGTCATTGAAATGTGCATTAAAGCAGCAAAATAGGAATATTTGTACAGTTCAATGCCCTTAGGAATTCAGGTATCAGCTTTGGCACATATTTCCTTCTGCCATTACCAGCCGGCAGTGACCATGGAAGGGTTTCAAAACCGTCTACACCTGTTTTGATGACTAACAACATACAGTAGCTAGGTAAACGTAAAAAAATACAATGTCTGAAAGAAAAATGGCCACCACAGCCAAGTAGGCTAGTACAGTATTTCAGCTCCAATTCTGAAAAAGTTCAGAGCATGGAGCAACATGTGAACCAGTTTTGATGTTTTTACACTCATGTGGTTTTGGCCCATTTCTCCTGGACTAAAATGACGCTGAAACTCTCAGCAGCGCGGCTTCTCGGCCTCGCTCCTGCTCTTGGTGACGAAGAGTCTTTTGAGGAAGAAGAGCTGCAGGTATCCGGCGGTGATGATGACGAGGCTCTGGGCCGCCGACCACCACCTGACGTAGCGGGAGTTGGTCTGCAGCAGGAAGTAGTCTGCGCTCTTCCTCATGCGACCGAAGTTGTAATGGCGGAACATGTGGAAGACGTGGCTCTCCACCCTGTGGGACGCCTCCTGCAACAGCAGCACACCAGCTTCACATAAAACTCCTATTACTTTTACAGCTACAGAAATCAGTTTTTACTGTATTTTACTGTTTTAGCAAATCATTCCAGCAGATTATTTAGAGGTTAGAGGGCCCGGCTTCTGGGCCCCCCTTGACCGAGGGCCCAGGAACAACTGACCCGGTTCCCCCTCCCCCCTGGGGGTCCACCCGCTATGCCGACCACCCGCAATGCCGACCTTAGGTTTAGGCGTGGGGGTGGGAGAGGTTAGGTTTTGGGTTAGGGTCTGGGGGAGGTTAGGTTTAGGCATGGCATGGGGGGAGGTTAGGTTTGGCATGGGGGCTGGGAGAGGTTAGGTTTTGGGTTCGGGTCTGGGGGAGGTTAGGTTTAGGCATGGGGGGAGGTTAGGTTTGGCGTGGGGGCTGGGAGAGGTTAGCTCCACCGACACGCTGCACGCCGCCTCGCTCAGCTGGTTCTGCTTGTGGGCTATCGGCATTGCGACCTGTCGGCACTGCGGCCTGTCAGCACATAGACGCGGCACCCCCCCCTGTTGCCCGCTCTGTGTGTGTGTGTGTGTGTGTGTGTGTGTGTAAAAGTTGAGTAGTATTTGCTGCAGCTGCAGTGTGCTGCCACGCCCGTTCTTCTTCATTGTCTGATACCACGAGATGACAGCAGGCCAAACAGGAAGGTGCGTCTACCTCTATGGTGGTCAGCGTGTTGTTCAGGTCTTTGCTGACTTCCTCTTTCTTCTTCTTCTCTTCCTCCTTGCGCTTGGCGGCGTCCTGGTGGCTGTCGTAATAAACGCCGAAGCTGAGGAAGACCTGCATGCTGCCGAAGCGGTTGTGGAAGTTGTTCAAGCACATCTGATAGAAACCTGGATGGGTGCAGAATAGATGAGACAGACTATAGATAGAATACAACAGATAGAGAGAAAGACATCTGTCTGTCTGACTGACTGACTGACAGAGATAGATAGACAGACAGACAGACAGTCACTGACCTGTTTCCTCAGCCTCAAAGTTGATCTGACCTTTTGCATCGTCAACAGTTGACATCACCAGACTGCTGGGAGAGTTTACAGTGACAGACAGGTGTCTGTCAAGGGCGACCCCTGTCACCCACTGGACCTACAGACAGACATAAATCTATTGCATTGACCCAGAATATCGCACGATACTTTAAGAACTTTCATGTCACGACCTTTTATTTTTGAAAAATATACAAACCGAACCTCAGCAGGAAGAATCCCATTTACCACATTTCATTAAAAACAAGAATACGTTGAGTACATTGCACCACAAAATAACTTTTGAACAATATATCTCCTCATGTTAGCAGGCCAGGTGGCATCTTGCCTCACCATGAAGGTCAGGTAGAAGCGTTCCCCCCGGTGAGCGAAGTGCCAGAAACACTCCATCCCCGCCGCAGGAACAACCACGGAAAAGTCGTACTGGTCGGCGCCCCAGAACAGCTCCTGGTCGGCCATGTCGGGGCGCAGGCCGCTCCCGCCGCCCGCCAGTCCCAGCAGCAGTACCACCACGAGGCAGGACGTCCCACACAACATGGCTGAAAGCAGGTTTCTTCTACACTCAATGGAAGCTGCAGAGAGTCTGAGTTGCAGAGCGCAGAGGCTCAGGACACAAATGATTAACCAGCTGAAAGGTTTCCTCCATGCTGTGGGAAACCTGGGATCCTTCACAGCTGGATGCAAGAAGGACGATAAACAACCAGTGAGACAGCCACCAAATAACCAGTAAACCAAATGCTGTCTGTCCCTCTGACAAACTCTCTCATGTCCCATTTAATAATAATAATAATAATAATACATTTATTTTATAAGGCGCCTTTCACAGCACTCAAGGTCGCCGTACAACAAGAAAAAAACAGTTACAAAATACAATCAAAACAGTTAAATTACATCACAAAGCACAGAGCTTGCAGCAGAGCAACCAGTGGGAAAAGTGTCTCAGACATATGCTTGCCTAAACAGGTGTGTTTTGAGGTTAGCCTTGAACGAGTCGATGTTGATGGCGTCGATGTTCCTGATGTCGGGGGGGAGGGAGTTCCAGAGGCGAGGGGCAAAGCGGCTGAATGCTCTTGCCCCCATGGTGGACAGACGGGCAGGGGGGACAGTGAGGTTGATGGAGGAGGCAGACCTGAGGGACCGGGTGGGAATGTTAAGGTGGAGGAGGTCGGACAGGTATGGGGGGGCGAGGTTGTGGATGGCCTTGAAAGTATGGAGGAGGATTTTATAGTCTATGCGTAGTTTGATGGGGAGCCAGTGGAGTTTGTGTAGAACGGGGGTGATGTGACTGGTGACAGGGGTTCTTGTGATTATACAGGCAGCAGCATTCTGGATGAGTTGAAGCTTATGGAGGAGTTTGTGGGGGAGACCAAAAAGAAGGGAGTTGCAGTAATCCAAGCGGGAGGTGACGAGGGAGTGGACCAGGATTGCGGCACTGTTGGGAGTGAGTGAAGGGCGGAGGCGGTTGATGTTGCGAAGGTGGAAGTAGGCGGACCGGATGGTGTTGTTGATGTGGGAATGGAATGATAGGGTGCTGTCGAGGACGACACCCAGACTCTTGACCTGAGGGGAGGGGGAAACCAGGGAGTTGTCTATGGTGAGGGTGAAACTGGGTTGCTTGGAGAGTGTGGACTTGGAACCAATGAGGACTACCTCTGTTTTGTCACTGTTGAGTTTGAGCAAATTGGAGGTGAACCAGGATTTGACTTCCTGTAAACAAGCACAGAGGGAGGAGGTAGGGAGGGTGGAAGTGGGTTTGGAGGAAACATAGAGCTGGGTGTCGTCCGCGTAACAGTGGAAATGAATGTTGTATTTACGGAAAATCAGACCAAGTGGGAGGAGGTAGATGATGAAGAGGATAGGGCCAAGGACAGAGCCCTGGGGAACACCGGAGGAGAGGGGGGAAGGATGAGATGTGAATGATTTTAACTGTATGAACTGAGTACGGCCAGAGAGATATGAATGGAACCAGTCTAGGGGTGTGTGAGATATACCAATGGAGGCTAGGCGGTTAAGGAGGGTGGAGTGAGATATGGTGTCAAATGCGGCGCTCAGATCGAGGAGGATGACGATGGATAATAGTCCGGAGTCAGCTGCCATCAGGAGGTCATTTGTGATTTTGAGGAGGGCTGTTTCTGTTAATTTGTTTGTTAATTCTGTTTAATAGTTTAGTCTCTAAAATGTCCATCTCAGTTCAGAGTCCAAAGTTATTCTTCAGGTCTCCTCCTCAGTCTGAGCAGCAGTCAGAAAACACAAAGGATTCATTTAATGAGATGAAACAGAGAAAAGTAGCAAATCTTAACATTTGTGAATCTATTGGTTTGACTCCGTACCACCAGTGGTTTGCACCAAACAGTGTCCTATGAGGCAGCTACAGGCGGGCTTTGGTGTGGCGGCAGCTAGAGCGAGCCCGTGATAGACATGATAGACAGTCATCCAATCACCTGCCAGTGTGTTTTTTTAAGTGCCTTTGAAACGGTTTTCTGAGTGGTTCCCAGATGCCTATGTGAAAACAACCCATCTGGCAGCATCAGGCTATTTCTTCAATGTGTTCGAAAACTATTTTAAACTGTAAGACTGGTATATTTTAACAGGAGCTCAATTTCTATATTACATGAGGCTGTATAATTAAGGGGTTAGGGCTTGTGGGAAATGAATGTAACTCACATTACAGCCAGCCAAGCTGTCCATCTCTTCATAGATCATGTTCGTGGTGCAGGCTTCTCCACCAGTGTAGGCTTGGTGCAGTTTAGTTGGAGTGGCTGACCACAGGCAGGAGGATCCTGCTGCAGGTCAGGATGCCAGCATGGGACCTCCAACTGTTGAAAAGAACAGGCCAGGGCATTCAAATGTATGCTGTAGTCAAGACCAGCTTTTAATCGAGTCCAATTCAATTAAGTGACCAAAAATGGTCACTTGATAGGTGAACCTGGGATAGGTGAAATATTAATTAACCCATCATGAGGGTTAAGGTCCAGTTATAGGCAATAAACTATGTCTTTCCAAATATGAAAAATAAAATAAAATAATGGAGCTTAAAGAGTTTCTAACTGAAAATAAAACCCACTTGCTAAAAACTAGAATAAAAGCAATCAATTATTAATGTATTATTATTAGTTATTATTAGATACATGTGTTATTATGCAAGTATTTATTTTACTGGCCTGTTTATTTAGTTATGACCATGGATTGTATGTTATGACTAATAAATTATGGTCCATTGGTCCTCCACACCAGAGCCGTATAATAGAAGAGTTCCGACATCTCCATTCACTCCAATGGACCAGTTTTTTTTCCAGGAAGTAGAAAGTGGAACTCTTCAGTAAAAAAAGCAGCACTGTCGAGTTGCATCAAAATAGACAGTGTTGTACTTTGAAAGGGTTTTTCATCCCTTGAAATGAATCAAATTGTACATTATCAGCTTTATTTTAACATGCAAAAGTAGCGCGAGACCCATTCCTGGCTGTTCATTGGCTAATGATTCTTGCATTTTGGTCCTCCGCTGACGCCACTCTCTCTCTAGAGGACACTACTCCACACTACATGGTCCATTTTCTGTGCAGACTCAGAGCCTGGTCTCGAGGTGTAAAGTGCGCACATTGGTCCTTGGCCAACGGGATGGTCCCTTTGGCCGACTGGTTAGCGTGTTCGACTTTAAAAAAAAGCATCACTCCTCCGCCTGCCCAATACTCGGGTTCGATTCCCCTAGCAGGGGAGCAGGGCAAAGGATAGGGAGGTAGTGTGACTTGTCCGCTACTTCAACCCGGGTATCATTGAGAGCACGCTGGCCCTTGGCCATTGGGATTGTCCCTTTTTGTCTGATGGTTAACTTGTGCTTTGGGAGGACAGACCCGGGTTCGATACCGATACCAGCCTCGCCTGTGCAGAGCGTGATCATGGGTGATGCAGAATATTGAGCTACTGTACCTTTAAGAAGGTCACCTGATGAGTAAGAAAGGGAAGGAAGTAGGAAGTCAGCCTACCAAGAGAGAACGGGGAGGTTGAGCACATAAACAATACACAAAAGACGACAAGTGGGACAGAAAACTTCTATTTATTGCAATGGCCGGTGTTAAAGGTACATAATTCCAAGCGTTATACACATTACACACTCACTGGGCAGCGTTTAGGAGGATCATCAGACATCCTCGTCTTCACTGGATCAACAAGTTTGGCAGCCTAGTTACAGTTCCAACTGTTAGCTACGACACTTGGCCTTGCCATGTCGAGTCATTTGCGCTAGCCACACAGCTTTCATTGCAACATTGTGGCTATAAAGATGCGTTATATAATTATCTAATCTCTTCTTATACCTTCACGTCCTACTGTTTTCTTCTATCACAGTTGAAACTCACCCTAATGTTTACTTATAGCATACAAACAGTAACTTACAGCTGTGTTCTCGTTTTTGTCTCATCCCTCAGCACTTGTGAGTTTGTCCTTTAGCGGTGCCTTGGGGCTGACATTCCTAATGCTGGGCTGTGGACTGGAACAGTTTGGGTAAGTTATATCTGAGAAGCATATTGCCTCTGTTGACAACCGCTTCCTATAGACTCCTATTAAGGTCTGACTGGACATTAATGTGACTTAACTGTTCCATACTTGTTTTCTAGGGTATACTGGCCACTGTTTGTCCTGATTTTCTACGTGTTGAGCCCCATCCCCACCTTCATAGCCAGACGCCTCAGTGATGACACTGACGCCACCAGCAATGCATGCAGGGAACTGGCGTACTTCTTCACCACTGGCATCGTCGTATCAGCTTTTGGGCTTCCCATTGTCCTAGCCCGCAAGGAACTAGTGAGTTTGTCCTTCATGTGTTCAGAGTTTTATTTTATTTTATCTTGATAGACTAACTTTAGTCTCTCCTATTTCAGTATTTATTAGATTTGGCGGAGAGACAATGCCTCAGGGAAGTCAAATCTGAACCTGTAGATGACCACAGAAGATCTTCTGACCAATCCGACTTAAATATCTCTCTCCTACAGATCGTGTGGGGTGCCTGCGGTCTGGTGATGGCGGGTAACGCTGTCATCTTCCTCACCATCCTTGGTTTCTTCATCGTGTTTGGAGGTGGGGACGAGTTCAGCTGGGAGCAGTGGTAGACTGTCTGTGGACTATCGACGGAGAGCCGGGCAGATGGATGGATTGATGGTGGATAGATGGATAGGTAGACTACAGACTGAGGTGCACAATGTCTCCTGCATTCACTGGTGGATTATGCTCATGTATAGAGCCCATAATTTCAAACCTAAGGGGTATATTATCAGGCTGATGCCTATATTATTTTATTGGGGGATTTGGGGTTGGAGATAGCACTGTGTCCCCTATTCCTGTGCCTTGTGTCTGGGACCAGAGAGACTCCGACCTCACCATACCTATACACCCCTCTTATGCTATACCCCCGTCAGTATCCACCTTAACCCCTTTATTTTTAACTTGTTTCACCGTTGTCCTCCCGACCCCCCAAAGCACCTTGTTCATTACAATTATCTACCAATGCATTATTCCTCAGTTAAATAATATAAAGGGATCTTCATAAATAATTATGTTGTAATCTACTGCATCCACTGCATCGCTCTCTGCATTCTCGCAGTCCTTACTGTTAAAGGGGGAATTGGTTGTGCTGAAATATGGCTTCCTTATTGTAAGCACTACTGCTGTTTCCAGTGTAACAGCAGGTCAAAACAAGTTTATTTGATCCAAGATCCACTCGATCTATCTGACAACTAGTTGCAGGGCTCCCGATCAGGTAAAATATTGATACTTGTTGTTGTTGTTGTTTTTGTTTTTGTTTTTGTTTTTGTTTTGTTTTGTTTTGTTTTTAAGCATTTTGCTGCAAGACTATAAAGCCTTACTTTATGTCCTGATGCAATTGTTTACATTTTCACCAAAGATAATTTTAGACTGTAAAATGGAGCATATTCACCACTGAACTGTGGTTTTTGATCTGTGCTGTGCAAAGTCATGATACACAGATGCCAGCTAAGTCAACCAAGGACGCACTGTTTAGTGAACAGTCCAGATACAGAAAGATTTTGGCATTCTTTATACCTACCTGCAGATGATAAAGAAATTCACAATATTGACAATGTTGACATGTTAACAATTTACGAATCATATTTGTACACATTGAGTGTATATACATGTATACATGTGTTTAGGCTGTCTGTTTTGTCCTAATGGAGAGGGCTTTTCTATACACACATCCATAAGTGCCTGTCATACACAATGTATATTTTTCATTAATGCAAAAAGCAGTCCCATTGATATTTGAGTGAGTTTTTACATGTTGCACCAATAGGGGCAATGGAAATGCATTATTGTAATTGCTTTATTTTTCATCGTTGTAAGTTGTACAAAGATGTTGTTGATGAGATTATTAGTGACTTTGTCTTTGTTACATTAGCCCACTTCACGATGGCTGTTGCTGAGATATTTTGAAATTAGTATCAAACACTCAATTAAGTCTGACTTCTTGATATAATTGCTGATTTCAAATTCCTGATGCATAACAGCTTAACAAGGGAAAAACACTGTATATGCCTCACAACTGACGTGTTCGATACCAAGTTTGTTGCTTCAGATTCAGAACACAAAACACTAAAGAGCTCTCAAATCCCTGACTGCATTGTGTTTTCTAACATTGATTAAAGCTCTGTATTAGTGAAACAAATGGATCTCTCTCTTGCTGTTTCCATCTGTTGGTGAGGAAAGTGCTGATATGAACAGCGGGTCTTGCTGACAGGACTCGGAGTCGCCGGTGAAACGGACGGAGAGCTTGATCTAACTTGATTACAGCTGCGAGCGCCTGTGCACTGCTGATGGATGATGCATTCAAACAGACACCTGTAAACTATTTATACAGTACAGCACCTATAATGGCTGTAGCAAGCCTTTGGGTCAATACTATCTGCCCCAAAGAGTCTAGCTCTAGGTCTGACTGACAGAAAGCCAGCCAGGTGTTGTTGCTAAATATTGTAGATGTCCTGCAATATTCAGCATTATGTAAAACAGGGCCATGCTGTTTTGCCTAGTATGATTTACTGAACAACAACTCTGTCTCCCCCCAGTGTTGGGCAAGATACTTTCAAAACGTGATATACTACACATTACTAGTTACTTTCATTTGAAAGTAATAAGTTACTTTACAATATTACTGTCTGTGTAGAGTAACTCGTTACTTATTATTACACTACTTTTGCATTACTTTCACCAAAATAACAGCAGTAGCAGAATGACATCGCTGCCCCGGAACCATCCCGAAAAAGAATTTCAACCGCCTTGAAGTCATTGTAAACCTGTCCAAAATTCTAAATGTTATCCTTTTCCTTTGTTATTGTCACTATAGTGGTTATTTGCATAAAAAACACAATTTGATTAGGAAATGATTGTATCTTTTTTTTTAATGTCCTTTGATTAAAAAAAACTAAATTTGTAACTTGAGTTACCTGACAAAGTAACTGGTATAATATTAGCCTACTGAAATCCTATTGGTAATAAGTTATATTACTGAGTTACTGCTAAAAGTAATATATTACCCTCTCTCTCTAAACATAGAAACAGTGTTATTGAATACAGATTGGCAACGTTGCTCTTCGGGAGTGCGCTGCATAAAAGAAGGTTAAAACAACATTACTGTATGTATTCAGGGTTTAATAGGATCTGATAGGGATCAGCTGTGAAGCTGCACAACGCAAATGATTGGATTTCACCTGTGTTACGACTCGAGTGCACTCAAGCTTCCCTCTCAATCTGTGGATTCAGCCAAGTGCATTTCCACCACGAACAATAGGAACCCACAATCTGAAATTTAAATGAGCAACAGCTGTGCCGCCAGCGTTTGCATTCCACACACGCCATTAATGAGAGAAAGCGTCCGTTTGTGTTGACTGACGTCCCACAGAGAGGCTGAGGGTCGAATCAGCACGGCTGTGTGAAACACTGATAAAGAAGATTCCCAAGGTGTGTGCCTGCAACGGCAATGCAAGTCCATACTGTGTGCATGTGCTTGTGATTTATGTGTGTTTGAGAGAGCAGGCAGAGACCGTGTGAAGAATGAAAGGGATGGGGGGAAGTGGATGAGTTGGTGTATGATGATGAAGGTGGCAGAGAATGATTGGCTGGTTGAGTCCCACAGCACAGGCAGCAGGTCTGGTGTTTGCACACATTGAGGTTTAGCTGCACAGGGTTTGCAGCAGGTTGCAGGCTCATCTCTGTGCAGGAACTTCAAGGTGGCTGTGGGGCAAATGAAACCCTCTGTAAACATGCAACTTGAACAGAAGCTGAGTTTCTGGCTGAGTCGCTTAGGTCAGTCAGTGGTTCTAAAAGTGTTTCACGTCAAGGACCCCTAAACTGACACAAATTAGACCACAGACACCCATTTTGTTAAGAGTTTGTCCCTGCTTTTAGATGTTTTATTGCAGAAAGTATGAAACAAACCCTTGACCAAAATAGTCTCATTCTCCCCACTCCCCAGACCCCACTTTGAGAACCACTGGCTTAGGTGAGACAGATGATGAAAAGAAACACTTAGTGAGCCCAGATTGCGTCACTGACCGTGTCCATTTGCAGAAGATATACTGTACCCTAACAGCACTGCCTGGGCGGCTGGCGATGTCTCCTCTGGGGAAGAACCTGCTAGAAATGCATGAAGTCATACTTTATTTATACGTGAATGTGACTGACTGACTGACTGAGTGACAGAGTGAGTGAGTGAGTGTGTGTGTGTGGTGTGTGTGTGTGTGTGTGTGTGTGTGTGTGTGTGTGTGTGTGTGTGTGTGTGTGTGAGTGTGAGTGTGAGTGTGTGTGTGTGTGTGTGTGTGTGTGTGTGTGTGTGTGTGTGTGTGTGTGTGTGTGTGTGTGTGTGTGGAAAGAGAGAAAGTTGAAGGTAAAGATGGAGATGAAGAAAGAGAAAGAAAGCCCGGGGACACCCATTCGTCTCTGTCCCATGACAGCCGTTGCCTGGCAACAGCTAATGCATCAAAGTTGTTCTTACTGACTGCCCAGTCTGGCCTTGACCACAACACAGCACAATGCAATAACACAACAACATTGTGCAACAACACAACTTTCAACACAACACTATAGGCTTGATCGTCACGTGACTCGCATAGCTCCATTCCATAGGGTCCATTCTAGCATAAACCTATAGTGGACCTTCACGTAGCTAACAGTACATGGTGGGCCGGGCCGTTTGAATGCATAAAATAATGCTATCATAATTCTGATAATAAACAAAAGGTCTTACCCTTTCATAGTATCATCACACATGGTCCCCTCTGCTGCAACTCTAAAGCGCTGCTTAATCCAGAACCTTGTTATACTTCCGGGAACCATAAGCGGATTAGGACCTGACGGGCCCCTGGGCCTGGATGCATAAAGGGCCCCCCTCACAGTGCACATACGCACAATTAAGGCCAGAATAATAACTAAGACACACATTCACCTGCATCTCAACAGGATTTACAACACAGCCACCTGAACACTCAAAGCCAACAGCACAATAACAAGAAATAAACTCACCTGTATCTAACACAGGATTTACAGTGCAGGTACACTCAATTAAAGCCAAAAGCACAATAACCCTCTAATTGTACATAAACGTATGGAACATTTTGTCAAAAATATAGGGTTGGGGCCCTAAATACTGTAACATCCCCACACATCCCCCCAGCAGTTGAAAAAACTGGTGCTGGACTAAAAGAGACTCAAAGTAAAGGAAGGAATGTCTGCATCAGTATATTGAATAACTAAGTAGCCTATTTAGTGTTTTGTAGCATACAGTTATTATAAAGTGTTCCCAAAAAATATTGTTTCTCAGTAGTAAGGCACTAGTGAGAAATACACCAATGAGTGAAAAGTGAGGCCACATGCCCTGCTCTCCCCTACATAAAGCAATCTTATTTAACCATTTGACTTCCATAATGCCTGTCACTACTGTATACAAGGTGACCATTAAGACACAGTCAGACACAGTTTCTGGGTTGATTTGTCTTACTGCCTGGTTGTGTGCCAGGGTGAGACCTAGCCAACTGAAATTACGATATGGAGACTCTTGAGACTGAGAGGGTGTTTGTGTCCATGTGCTATCTGTGCACGCAGGCAGGCAGTGTGTGTCATAATATCCTGAGGAATGAGGATGATGGGAAGCAGATAGATGAAGGAGAAGAGCCCCCAAAGTGTCACAACTCATTTTATCAAATCAATTCAACCGTAGTTCTGCTTGAAACTCTCCCCCGTTCGTTCATACTTGCCTTTGCTCCACCCTCCCCTTCCTACCTCCTCTCACCCTTTCTTTTGCACCACAGGTTTCAAAAATGTAATGTAATGAGTGGAAGAGAGATACAAAGTGTGGACACAAGATAGGTGGGTTTTTATCCTCATCTAGACTTGGACTTTTGTTTGTCTTTGTCTTATGTACCCTATGAGCTGTTTTGCCATGCCAATAGTACCCCCTCATTCATGCCTGTTGATGATGATGCTCCTAAATTTGTTTTATAACTTTTAGTGTAATATGCAGACATACAAGTAAATCCATACAAAATGTATTTTTCACTGAACTGCCAGTGTGTGGGCATGGCTTCTTTTTTCCTTTTGTAACCAGGCTCCCCTAAACCTGAATCTGGTGCGACAGCTACTGGATGTTTTAGAGCCATTTATCAGTAATGTAACAGTTGACACATGTAATCCATGTAAATTGTAATCCCAAATCTTTTCAAGTAGTAGGCTACCCCCTGCAAGATGTTCAAGTACCCCTATGACGACACGTACCCCTGGTTAGGATTCACTGTCCCTCGTTTGGAAGTCGTTCTTCCTCTGTGTATTATGCTTTGCACATTGACAACTGACAACTTGAATACAGCACACGTTCTCTGACTGCCAGAAGCGCCAGAAGGGGGAGACAAAGGCTCTGCACTCCAAGTTACACACTCCAGCTTTAATATGTAGCCAGCTACATCTCACTATAAAAATGAACATTGATATTCCTGTCTGTAGTATTCAAAAGTGAATTTAGTGACCTTATAATAGCGTAAAGCAATGTTCCATGGTGACTTTTACAGTCATATTCGCATAGCACCCCTCTGAATATTGTTATTGGACGGGTCTTTGTAATAATGAACTGAATTACAACAGAATAAAGGAAAATGAATTACTCTATTTTAAATCAAAAGCACAGTAGCTCCAGTCCACTGAGCGAGAGAGAGAGAGAAAGAGAGAGAGAGAGAGAGAGAGAGAGAGAGAGAGAGAGAGAGAGAGAGAGAGAGAGAGAGAGAGAGAGAGAGAGAGAGAGAGAGAGAGAGAGAGAGAGAGAGAGTCCCTCCCCCTCGATGTGAGTCAATGGTAGTGAGGAGGCACGAGGGGACGCGTGCGCTCGCCGCTGACAGGAGTGCATCCTGCAGTCAGAGAGGAGACAGAAAACTAGCCTACACGTCGGAAAGATAGCTACAACACCGTAAGAGTTTTTACTTCATTTGCATGTTATTTTAAACAAGATATGTGCTGTGGTATTTTACTGTATCAATCTAAAGTTTATCGCATTCGCACGAGGTCGTACGCTGGCTGCCTTTGCAATGGCTGTATGATTTTTATTTATTGAACTTCTGCCAGACTGCCACCTGAGCTGCCTGGAACGTTAGGTTCACTATTTAATACTGGCTATTTTCGAGAGAACCTGCTACTCAACAGTGGAGCTGAAACGCTGAAAACGTCTTGATTCACTCATAATATCACGCTGCATGTGTCACTGTCTCAGTGTCACTGTCTGTCACAGGACTTTGCTTTGTCGGGATCTCCTTCCCTTCCTATCGACTTGTTCATTTTCGGCCAATTCGGCCAATGTCCGTTATTTTGAAATGACCGTTGACACTCTTTCTAGCACATGAGCTGAGTCCGGAAAATAGCCAGTACTCCTCATTGATCTCCTTAAACTAAATGTAGCAAACTTATACAAATTAAGATATTGTATATGAGCAGACAAAGCAGCAGATAAAGAGAAGCAGGCCAGTTACACAATATATTTTTTTAGGCTTTGAGGCAATCGAGACAGTGGATTGTGCAAAATGAGCTCCTTCAACTCACTATCAGGAAGATGTCCCTCTAATAACATTTAGTAGATCCACACCAGTGTAGGCTATATAAGTTATCCCTTTGTGTGGACAGTGCAGGCGTCCACACAGCCAGGTTGGGTGAAGGTCTATAAACCAAGTGATGTGTGTCATTGCCAGTGCCACAATCAATCAGTGTCCGTTTGGAAATGGGATCTGAGTCAAATGAGGTCGGGACAAGACTGGTGGAAAGCTGCCATCATTTCCAATTCCAACACAGTATCATTTCTCCTGACAAATGTGAGCAGTTAGGATCATTATCATCACACACCCCAAAATGAAAAATCACCAGACTATTCTGATAGGGACTTATTGTGTCTGTGGTACTCAATAGTGACATCATGATGGTAACCTTGTCTTACTTTATCTCTCTTGTGGTATCTTACACGTAAATGAGCAAACCCACGTATCTCTGTGTCTCTGTTTCATTGTCCTTGGCCTGACAGCATTCATATTTGGCATAGGCGCCGACAGAGGCCAATTAGCCAAATGGCTAATTAGTGGCCAAAATGAGTGAACATGTGTTCAGCACCATGGAGAGCTCCATGTGTTAGCTACTGATGGAGCTCAGCACAGCACACCTGAGTGGATTTGGAATCAGCCAGGCAGGTGGACCATATATGAAAGCCCTCTGGGGAGGGTGAGGACTGGCTGCATGCCAACTCTGTGAGCAAGGCGTCTCTAAATGGCCAGTGATTGTGTGCTCCAACCGGTATCACAACTAGTCAGTATGGACCCATTTCACAGCAAAACCACTTTGAGGCGGTAAAAGCAGGAACTAAAGCACAGGTGTACCCAATACCATTAATTATGGTCCCGTTCTGTTTAGGGGTTCCAGTGCCAGGGCCCTCGTTTATTATGAATTATTGGTTGCTTTACTTCCTGCTTCACCACCTCAAAAGGTTGCTGTGAAAAGAGCCTATAATAGGGCAGACCGGGATGGTTGTAGCAGTTTTGGTTTCTACATATATATAATTTAGTAGTTGTTTCTGCTACAGTAGCTCTGGCAAACATTGATGCAAGCTACTGTAACTGTACAGCAAGCTGTCTACAATCACAGATTAGGTGAGTTCAAATCAAAATACAAAGAGTTCCACTGTAACTTACCTCGCTATTGGGCAAGTTGTAGCACTAACTGGGGCTGGATGTAAAAATAGGTTAATATACAGCATATCTCCATATCTCATATTGTCTGACAAGGAAATACCATTAAGTTTATAAATGAGTTATGCAGTACTAGCCGCACAAATTAACTTCAAAATATCTGTGTCAGCGACTGAGCATGCTGAGACTCTATAGACCCTTTTCACGTGGGGCATTTTGTGTCGAAAGGCAGGTGGTATAAAGGAGGTGCAAGCAAAACACTTAGGAGGGTTTCCAACTTGCAGTCATGGAAGTTGGAAACCCTCATTAGTGTGTTTTGCTTGCACCTGTGTTACTGTTTACCCTGCCTTTTCGACACAAAATGGCCCCCTGTGAAAAAGGGTCTATTGTCTTTACCGTCAACAGACTGGAGTTGGTCTGGTGACGGTGAACGTGACACTGTGATTGTGGACTTAATATTTGTCTTTGACTGACCTTTTTATTTGACAGCAGTACATCCATTCCAAACATGACAGACATGTCTAAGGAGAAGCCATTTGACACATCTGAAGTCCACTGAGATTTCAATTGAAGTCCAGAGCAGAGTGCTCTGCAGTGCTCTGAACACGTGGTCTGAACCAGGGTCTGATCACGTGGTCTGAACCAGGGTCTGAACTCAGTGGCCATGGGTCTCTTTTATTCTTATTCAACAGCCATCCCACCAGCACTGTGAAACAACAGGGGGCACACATCCAACTTCTTGCTTTTGGCTGATGTTTGGCTGTGATAACATTTCTGCCTGTCTGGGCCAGACTGACTGACTGACTGACTGAGTAACTGACTGACTGACTGACTGAGTAACTGACTGACTGACTGACTGACTGACTGACTGACTGACTGAGTAACTGACTGACTGACTGACTGAGTAACTGACTGACTGACTGACTGAGTAACTGACTGACTGACTGACTGACTGACTGACTGACTGACTGACTGACTGATTTGTGGTGGTACACTTGCTATCCTCACATTGTTTGTTTGCTGTACATAAAGTGTCATTTCTGATGAACGTTTGGCCCCTCCCACTGATGAATGCATGCTGTGATTGTTTTCACTGAATGTGGGACGTCTGATGAAAGGCCAGCTAAATCCACACAGCATTGTGGGTAATATGTGCATGGCATTGTGGGTAATATGTGCATGGCATTGTGGGTAATATGTGCATGGCATGTGCTGCTTCACAAACTGTGATAACAGCCGTGGTGCAAGTAACACAAAACAACATGATTACATAACAACACATTGAGAGAAGCAACTGTAACCAGAGAGTCCCACTGTGACTCTGGTACAATAGAGAGCCAAAGTGAACGTCACTTCCTGCTTCAGCATGGTACCAGAGATTTTCATCCGCCGTTTATTTTCCCATAGACATTTTAGTAAAATGCTTATAAAAATAGTTTTACTTGTTCAAACCAAACGGTTCAGCTATATTTAGAAAAAGGAGAGACACATAACATTTCACATGGACCAAAACGTAAAAAAAAACAAAAAGTGGATTTAAAGAAAAAAAACAGTTTTGGTCTGAGTGAAATGTTCTATTGTCTCTCCCGATTCTAAATATAGCTGAACCGTTTAGTTTGACCAAGTAAAACAAATTTTATAAGCATTTTACGAAATGTCCATGGGAAAATAAAAGGTGGATGGAAATCTCTGGTACCATGCTGAAGCAGGAAGTGACGTTCACTTTGGCTCTCTCTATACAGCCATACAGCAGCTGTCAAACCTTTTCTCTGGGCCTCTGACTTTTTTCACAACTCCAAAACTACCAAGACTATTTCATTCAGTCAACCTTTTATTGCATCGTCTTTGAAAGACTTGGGCAACATCAACATGGCAAAGCCAGTATCATTATATCGTTTTATGCTCGCCAGAAGGCGAGACATATCTACTCAAATAAATATTTCCTTGCTGCTGTGTCATCATCATGGAGTACCGTAAGTCTTTTTTCTTTGAGAGTTGCCACTGCTGACTATTCTGTTGTGTTAA